>NW_028289020.1:0-300000 GCF_059628265.1 Tinamus guttatus | reverse complement strand
CCCTCTGTGATCATTTCCTATCCTCACTTCCCCACTACCATACTCCCGCTGGATGCCATCTGACCTGGGCTGTGCGGTACTGCTTGCCGCGTCAGTGTGCCACTCCCCTTCCCCCTTCTTGCCTAGTTTAAAGCCCTCCTAACCAGGTTGGCCAGCCTTTTTGCAAAGAGACGTGTGCCCCTCTTGCTAAGATGAGTACCATCGTTCCCCACTAGCTGTTGGTCATCAAACAGAGACCCATGGTCGTAGAAGCCGAAACCCTGTTGCCAGGTCCAGCGGCGCAGCCAGTTGTTAAGCTGCCATATTCGCCTTCTCCTCCTTGAGTCCATTCCCCTCGTTGGCAGAATGGAGGAGAACACCACCTGGGCACCTGTACCTTTGATGGCCATCCCTAGGGCTCTGAAGTCTTGCTTGACGTCCCTCATTTTCCCCATGGCATCATTAGCACCCACATGAATCAATAGTAGAGGATAATAGTCCGACTCCTGAACAATTCTTGGGAGCCTTTCTGTGATATCCTTTATTTTGGCCCCAGGTAAGCAGCAGACCTCTCTGGATGAGGGGTCCGGTCTACATATCGGTGCCTCCGTGCCCTGCAGCGTGGAGTCACCCACGACGATCACCCGCCGCTTCTTCCGGGTGCTCCTTTTCACTTTAGGGGGAGCAGCCTTGCTGCATGGATTAGACTGCCCCTGTGTAGAGATCCCCTTAGACGGGCCTTGGTTCAAGGCCTCCTCTATCTGATTCACATGTTCCAGGGCCTCGTACCTGTTGAACGTGGCCACCGGTGGAGGTGAGGTGGGCTGTGGAGGGGATCTTCTGCCACCTCGAGTGGGGACCCGTTTCCATTGTTGGTCGTCCCTGGAAACTGTTAAGTCCACCCCCTCTACCCTAGGGCAAGAGGGCACTGGACTTTCTGACTGAATTGGGGAGTTCTGAGGGTAGCTTTCCTGGGAAGACTGCAGGATGCAGCTCCACCAGTCGATTTCCCTTTCGCATTCCCTGATGGCCCTCAGTCGTTCTACCTCCTCCTTTAGCTCCACCACCAGGCTGAGCAGGTCATCCACCTGCTCACACCTGAGGCAGGCTGTGCTTTCGCCACTCCCCGGTAACATGGAGAGGCCCAGGCATTCCCCGCAGCCAGCAGCCTGGACCGCTGCATGTTTCTGTGGCGGTTCAGTCTGGGTCGCCACAGTCTTCCTGGCGGAAGCTCTCTGCCGAGTGGAGACCATGTCTTTACCTGACCCTTACTCCCTGACCCCTGCCCGCACCTCCTGCCTGCGCAAACTGCCGCGCTAACTGCCGCGCCACACCCTCCCTGGCGCGCCACGCTCTGTTCGCCGCGCTCCTGGTCGCTCGCGCTCCCTGGGGGCAGCTTTTGAATTCCCGCCTGCCCTGCCGGCTCCGCCCGCGCTGAGTCAGAGCCGCCTCTGGCCGGGAGCTCAGCACTGCCCGCACGGGGGTCGGCGCTGGGGCTGCCTCTCGCTCTGTTGTTCGCCTCTAGACAAGGAGCTCCGGGACGAGCGTCCGCTCCAGAGCCCTTCCCTTCGAGATGATAATAATAATCATCTTTGTTGCTCTCTGCTGCACCTTCTCTAGAAGCTCAATGTCCTTCTTATACTGGGGAATCCAGAACTGCACAGAATATTCCAGGTGCAGCCTCACCAGAGCTGAGCAGAGGGGCAGGATCACCTCCCTTGACCTGCTGGCAACACTCCTCGTGAGGCAGGCCAGGATCCCATTAGTCTTCTTGGCCACAAGGGCACATTGCTGACTCATGGTTAACTTGTTGTCAACCAGGGCTCTCAGATCCCTCTCCGAGGAGATGCTTTCCAGCAGGTATATACAGCTTCTACTGTATACATTCTTGTGTATACAGATACTACTATAGCATATATAAAGGTTGCATTAGCACAGGATTCACATTCTGATGTTGCCCTTGATGCCACATCCAGTTTATTGAACTGACTCAATCAGATTTCACTAATACTATTACAAATCTGATCGCTAAAATGAGTAAGAAAGAACTCTGGTTCAGTGATATTTTGCACTCTGAATTTATTAGTGCAGGTATCAATGGTTACAGCCACTGTAAAAAATAATAGCTCCTCTGCCTCAGTTCCTTTATCAAAACAGTAGTAAATTTTTCTGAAACATGTAAATTCTTATTTTTTTTAAGTAGCTAAAAATTACCAAATGCAAAGGACATATAAAGATGACTAAATAAAAATCCTGTTATTTGCTCTAATGAACATCAGGCTGGAGAGTGCCTTGATTACTATCAGAAGATATCTTCTAACATTCTATGACCAATACTATCCTTGTCTGATCCTAAAAATATAATCTTCATTAAAGTGGCAGTTGATATCTAAGGTTATCATATTAGTATCTTTTTGTCCTTTAGTATTGATTATATTAGATTTCTTATAACTTGATTTTACTTTTGCTCTTTTATGCTCCTTCACACTAATATTTTCATTAGAAAAAGTAGCTGTTTCCCATGTGAAATAAAAATAACTTACCTTGTTACTCTAGTGTCCTTTCATCAATTTGAATTGCAATTATTAGACTGAATTTCAAAAATGTCTTGCATGGACTGGTAGTGCAGACCAGAATTTTCTTTCAATGAAGTGTTTAATGTTGTTGAATATCTGATATACCTTAAATATTTTTTCTCACCCACTCTGAATGTAGGGCCAAATAATGAACTTTGAACATATTCACAGAAATTGGCTCAATTATTTGATTGCCAGAGGTAAATGAGGACTTTGGAATATAGCTTGCAATAAACAGGGTAAGAAAGATCATTTTCCTCCCAGCATTATTGAGAGAGCAGCATTAAGGTAACACTTCTAAGCTCCTAGGATTTTAAACCAGGCTCCTGAGTCTAAAGAAAAAAATTTATAACTATGAAACTTAAGAGACCTGAAGAGTTGGTGATCCCAGCAGCTACTGAGACATTATGTTTCAGAATAGAGCCTGGAGAGACTACTCTTCTGCTCCTCTTCAATCAGGTCTCTGCTTTTCCCTAATACAAAATAAATAAAGAAGGACTTGCATTTCATTTTGTCTCTTCTAGGTAAGCCACATATGATATAGCACTGGTAGAGAATTGTTTTATTCGAACAAGGTACTTACTGAACTAAGAAATTTATTGGAATAAGGTAAACAATATTATCTTCAAAGTTGTATTTTCACTCTCATCCTCTGTTTCACTATATCACCAATTCTATAGTCGTCTTTAGTGTTCTTGTCTTCCACCCTAAGCCATTTTTAAAGAAATAGAGCAAAAAGTATGTCTACTCTGAGGCAGAGTAGAGCAATATACAACTTGGCTGTAAACAAGCATCTGAGTGAGAAGGAAAACAAAAGAAATTAGAGGGCAGGGAATCCTTTGCTTCTGTGGCTAGGGTGCTATCAGTGCTTTAATTAGCTCATTTAGACAGCCTATGTCACACGAGAAGGACATTTTTATGAATGGTTACTAAGTCAGATGGCATTTGCAAATGAAGTGGAAGCAAAGGCCACTGAAGAGCCAATTACCCAATCACATGGAAGCCAGAAGCAAGAAAGAAATTAAAAGTTGCTAAAGCAATCGACAACTAACAGAACTGCTCAGTATTCAGGGATACTGACACTTGAAAAGCACAATGATTTTGAACTTGTGATATGAAGCAAGTTTGATCTGCAGAGAATAAGCAGTGCAGAAAAGATGAAAGCTTGTACTGAAGAAACTATATAGGTTACTGGCAATCACCAGAAATAAATCCATCTCACACTGATTTTTTGACATATTAATGACAATTTGTTTTGATAAATGATATTTGTAATGCTATGTTGACAGTGAGTTTCTCTGGAAGGTATTTCAAAACCTCATATGATAAAGAAAAACACTTAATTTTGAACAGTATTCAAATAATTCTAGTGAGAGGGTAGGAGGAAGTGTGAGTTCTTAGTTGTAAATATGTTTGCTATGACTCGTACATGACTTAGATGAATTGCTCTTATAACTAACAAAAATGTATGGGAAAGACATTGCCCCAGTGAACCTGTTGAATTGTCTCAGGCAGGAAAGACCCACTTGAGACTTTTCTGTCAACCTTGGAGTTATGGATAAAAACAACCATTATGACTCTACAGATTGGATAAGAGAGGAGAAACAAGATCATCAGATGGTGTCCAATATCTGATTAGGTGATTTTCGGACTCTGATGTATGAGGCATTTGAAAGGAGAAGAGCACCTACTGGAAACAAGTAAGGAGAAACTAAAACAGTTGATTTAGTGCTTGCTTCTTATTGCGGTCTCTAAAATAATAAGATTGAGAATGCTAGGTTTAACTGCGCCCCTAGAGTGTTTCTTTCAACTAAATACATAAGACAGAAAAAAAGAATAATAAAAAAAAATCGTGTTCTGAAAGCTGACCCAGTTAGGCAAGCTACATAACAATTATTCATAATCTATATATATATATATATTTAATGCAAGCAAATGATGTGTGTTGACTACAGAAATCTTCAGTAAATTGAAGGCAGTTTTCCATTTCCTCTCTTAGCTGACTGAATAGTTAAAGTACTAGGAAAAAAAACATTTCAGTAATTTTGTTCTGGAATTTTGATGTCAGTAGATTAAAATAACATTTGCAGATCAAGAAAGGACTTCTTTTGTAAAACCCACAAATTTTCAGTTCCATGGAATGCCTTTGTTACTCTTGAGTGCCCAAGGGATCTTTCAGTAGATGGATAGCAAATGATCCATTCCAATTTTTGAGATGTGAAGATAACTTCAGAACTTAGATGACTTTATTTGTTTCTGTGAAACCTAGAAAGAACATCTGGTAAGAGTGAAAAGGAATTTTGAAGCAAGGAAAGCTGATATTTTTTCATAAAATTATATTTCATCTTTTTTTTCAGATACATGGCTGATGAAGATTTTTTTTTTTCAAGCATCAGAAGCCTGGTATTATGAAGGCAAATGATAAAATGATTTTTTAATTCTATAGGTTTGTCTAATATTCACATTTCAGATTATATTTCTTGAATAACTTTGTCCAAACACCAACTGAAATCACTGAAGAAAGATTTTCTAAGCCAAACTGTGTCAAAATCTCACGTTAGCTTCAGAGTTGCTCTTAATTGCAATGAAATTTGCAAAACAAACAAACAACAACAACAGAAAAAAAAAGCAACAAAAGATTGTTTTTTCAAGTTAGGAATTAAACAAATGAAGCATTCAACTAAACACTCATAGTTTTTACTACTAGTTTTTACTATAGTCTGCTGTAGAGAGCTTTAGGGAGCAATTCATCTATTATAATTTTTTACTAGATGAAAGTTAGCCATGCAGTCTAAACTAGTCACCCTCATCTATTTTTATAGTCAAGCAAGAGAGATGAGTATCTGTATATTCTCCACCCTTAATGAGAAGGATACATGAATAACTGAAAGAAAGACTTTTATGTCTCTTAATTTCAGAATATCTACAGAATATATACAGAATATCTACAGAATATCTAGATGTTCGTAGATGTTCACCTTGTAGACATACGCCCATGGTCACTTAGTTTTCAAAAGAGGTGCTTCTTTCTCTGTATTTACTACAGACCGAAATCAATTTACTAAACTTGATGTTTAAGCCTTTTTTCTTTTATTGTTAAAATTAGATTAGGTTAATTTAATACTATATTTTTATTGTACATACATATTAGGTATGGATTTCACAAGGCATTGAGACCATACTGAGACATAATAGCTCCTTCTGAAACAAAATTGTCTGAGATAGCATTGATACGAATTCTCTATTTTGCTGAATGTCCTGTAAAGCAAAATGAGGTTATTACTGCTCTCATTTGGAAGAGAGATAATACATTCAAATGAGACTTGTGAAACAGAAAACAAAACCATTACAAGGATTTGAATTGCCTCCAATATTTCACAAAATCTAAAGAACTTCAATAGTGGAAAATATCATAAGTCATGAAGTCCGTGATTGTCCACTGCTCCAGCTACCACCTTGCTCTGGGGAAGCAGCTATTACTTTGCTGCTGATGGGGGTGGTGAGCTCAGCCATGGCCCCAAACAGCCATGGCCTCCAACAGCCATACATGGCATCGTCATGACTGACTATGGAGCTTGAGGAGAGGCCAAATAAGACTTGCCTGGGGACAGACTACCTGGATTTGAATGAATTACACAACGCAACTATTTCTAAAACCTATCTGTGTGTTAATGAATCTGCGAGTGAATTTTGCAATCTGCTCAGTCTTCTGAGCCTTGATAATAAGAGACTCACATCCTGAACTCTAAAGCCAAAGATACTGGTTGCAAATCAGCATTTGTTGATGGTCTCCTGAAAGAAATTTGGAATATGCTGTAAAAATCCCCTCACCTTCAAGAAATGAGGAAAGTGCATCTGTGTATAGACTTGTATCAGGTACTTTTAAGAGGTAGTGATATTTTTGCCATCCAGTTATGCAGAATGGCACTAGAGTTGAGGATAAGTATCTAGGTAAAACAGATTCCTCTCATATAGTTCTCATATAACTACATGGGGGGAATAGTGAAGCAGTACAATTTTTTTAGTGCATATTCAATTTTAGAATTTAAAAAGCATGGCCTTTTTGGGGGAAAGGTTACATATAGCTTCAATATATTATCATACCAAGAAACAACAAATGTTCCAATGAATATTTAGGTGGAGATATTTCAATAGTTTTCAACACTCTTTTCTCTTCTCTCTTAACCCACCATTTATCAATCATAAATCCTAGAAAAAAGAAGCAGCTGGATTCGTCAAAGGACCCTCCTTAATTCTAGAAACTTCTGTCAGGTTAAGAATTTACTCTAAAAATTGCTTACTCCTTAAAATGTCATGGTTCTCAGTCCCCTCTAGGCCTTGCAGTAGCTCACTCTCTTCACTTTAGAAAATTTCTGGGGCACTTACGGCACCAAATGGGAGGTTACAAGAGGAATATATTTCCAAGTAGCATTTGCAAAAAAAAAAAAAAGCCAGCTGGATGCTCTGAAGGCAGAACAGGTCATAACTAATTCCATTGAAATCACTGTTGTATCTAAGAAGGGTAACACTTGTTAGAAAATCAGATTCTCTGTTTTTGATACCAGGGATTATTCTACTTGTTTTCAAATTTGCACATGCAAACCTTGCCATATTTGGAAATGTCAATGAACTTCCAAGAACCATGGAGGAACCATGGAACATAGGAACCATGGAGAAGTCATAGGAACCAATATGAACTGTTGTAATATACAGCTTATATTTCATCAGCACAGGTTACTACACCATACATGACTATCGTATCCAGTTCCCTGATCTGATCTCCTACACAGTTAAACGATATAATACACATATTTCTCCCACACATTGCCTTTTTTATTTCATGCTCTGTCATTCTGCTGTTAGACACATAGACTCCGCATAAAGGAATGCTAAATCTTCAATTTTAAGAGCTATATTTCTACCAACAGCTATATTTCTACCAACAGCTACATATTCAGAAACTCCATACCTACCTACCTACCTATTTTTACAAACATTTAACATTTGCTTTTTACCTCCTGCTTTTTTGGCATTTTTACACAAGTTTTAGGGAAAGACATTAGAAATGCAATTTATAAAAAGTTGTTTTTAAACAAATGTTTATTGTCATAAAATATATACCAAGAAAATATTTTGTAAGCATGAATGTATAGTCTATTTTTTATTGCATATATATCAGATCACCTCATAATGCTATACCAAAATCAATTATACAAAATCATTCATATTTAATTCTGTTTTCTTATACTTTTGAACATAGGCAGTAAATATTATTAAGTACCTTACAAAAATTATGCCCTCTTACATTATACATTATTAAATTTTACAAGAACAATGCCCCAAAATAATTGCTTAAGTAAAGAATTTAACATGTTTCTTGATTTTTTTTTATTGGAAAGTAGCCAGATATTGGCTCACAGAACAGCTGGAGCTATTCAACAGATTACAGCTCCATAGCTGTTAGTTATCACTCCTCACTTGAGATGTGATAACTGGATGCATGACTACTGCTGGCCCATTTCAGGCCAAATAAACCAGATTGTTTTAAGGAAGCAGTGCAAGTCATTTAGATAAACTCAATTTACTTATACTGAACTGAACTAAGAATGAACCCAGAAACATACCCACATTTATCTCATCTAATTCTTCTGCAATGTCAAAGAGAAACAAGCCTAGGACTCCTATACACTATACAGGCCTATAAAGGCACTGAGTCAAAAGAGAGGCACATATAGAAGGTGATTTTTTCCATCTGAATCACTGAATCTGAAGTCCTTTGTTTTCTTTATCAGTTATCAAGAAAGCATGAATTACTAATTTAGATTAAACTCTCCATTAGGACATATAGATTGGTGCCTATGGTTAGACTGGACAAGTCAAATTTCAGACACCTCTCTGAAATGGGCATGTGGAAATGGGCATGGTCATGGGCATGTGTGAGTAATTTGTGGGGATGAGGAGCAGTGTTTTCTCAAACAACAGATGCTGTTTTGCAGGCAATTGCTTTTAAAAGTGAAATATTAACTTTTCCCTATATTCTTTGAAATAAAGTGATATTCTCATTGCCTTCCATCCTAAGTGCTTGATTTCATAACATAGCTACCTCAAATGCTGAGCGACACCATTTTAGATTCAGATTTTAGATTGTTAAATCCAATACTCACTAATTCAAAACAAAAGCAATCTACTTTTTTTTTTTTTTTGGTTTATTTTTTTGCAAAGTCAGCCAGTTTACCTGGATCATGGTCTTTCAGTCACCACAGCCAGCACAGGTAAATGGTACAATCATCCTGCCAAGACTAGAAATGGAAGAGAAAGGGGAAAAAATATATAAAGAAAAAGAGAAAGAAAAGCACATCCTAATGATGCTGCTCTGTTCCTGTATCAATAGCGTAATAGAGTAGAGAGAATTCTGTAATAAAGGGCACTGAAGGTGCCCTAGAAGTTGTTTGATTGCCTTAAAGCCCTTTCATGTTACCTTGTTGGCCCATATATGGACAAGACAGGAAAGAGCTCTAGAAAAGAATAATTGTAGAAGTCCCAAACCACTTATTTATGCTATAGATTTGAGTGTGATTTTTTTCCCCTCCACATTTTACTTCTAGGGGATTTTACATGGGAACAGCATTTCTTATCTGGTTTTAAAAGAAATGAAGTATTTTTTTTCCTGTTCATTTTCTCTCAGAAAAGGTCAGCATGTACATAACACAAGCTTCTTAATAGAAGGACTTAGCCTCATCACCATATCTGTGCCAAAACAGAGGGCACTGATGATCATCAGTTTGCAGTAAAATGACTTGAACATGAAAGAGTGGAAAGGTCGTGACTTTTCCTGTATATTGACATTCCAACAAGTCTGAAAACATATTACTTGTATTTGTAAAAGCAACCACAAAATTCAAGATTTCTTCCCCAGCTTCTCAGATCAACCATTTCTGTTCTGTCATGTAAGTGTCAATTCATGTAATTAGGTGTAAAGAGGCATGTGGTGCCAATATGCAATACTGGCACAGAATGAAAAATTCCTGCAAAAAGTGACATTTGTAGGGTAATGCCAACTGTCCACATAAACCTACCGTTGCTTGACTTCTGTGCTGACTTCTGAGTAGGCAGGCTGCCATCCAAACAGACGTTTGTGACTTCAGAGAAGCAAAATGCCGTGTATGTATACCGATGTATTTGCAGGGAGCTCACTTCCTACCAAGAATGTCAACTCATCCATCTGTCATGAAAATCTAGACTCGCAGTTATGCGAATGAGCCACAAATGACCCATCTACAAATTGGATTAGTTTCTAACAATATTCTTGTTCAATTGAAAAAAATTGGCCCTACTGAGCCCTTTTAATGTCTAGGATTACAGATAATCATTTTAACAAAGTCTTCCCTGCCTCTAGTTTTATAAAGTTATATGTGATAGAACACGGTGACTATGCACCTGCCTCAGTGCCCTGCCAGCACATTTTGTGCTTCAACTTTCACAAAAACTGGATTCTAAAATGACTAATGGAATTAAAAGGGGAAATACTGTGTCTAGAGAAAAAAAAAAAAAAAAGCTGCAGCAAAAATTAGAAAATATATAACAGCCAAAATGGTTGCCTCTACTCAGATTGCTACTGATAGACTTTTCAAAGGCTTTTGCACTGCCTAATGGAAGATTGTGCAGAGTATCTGTTGGCACAAATGCAGTTGCTGTGGAACTGAAGACAACACAGTCCCTCACCATGGAGCTCCGCCCAAGCTAATTAGCCCTGCTGAGAATTCAGCTAATTAGCTTGGGCGTAATGCCCTGCATAAGGAATGCTATCTTATTTGAATGTTCTTAGGTTACCCTCCTTCAAGAACTGACTGGGACACAGGGAACAATCCAAAAAACAAAAACAGAGTCTACAGATAAGCATAACGGAGCATGTACCGGAAGAGAAAGTTTGCAGAGAATTTCCTCAGGATTAGAAAGGAGTGAGTAGACCCTGTCTACAAAGGCAGAGTTGGCAGAAAACAAAGTTTTTTGTAGTATATTTATTTTTTACTTCCAGTACAGTTTTCTTAATCATGGTGACTACATTTAAATGTTGTTACATTTAAAGCAGCAAACAAAATATTCCCTAAACTTTTTTTTTTTTTTTTTCAGAGTGGATGGCCCATGACGGTACTGTTAAACTGTCTTAATTTCCAAAACAGGGTGGCTGAATGTATACTGCCTTTTGAGAACTGTGTCTGGCTTGTGCCAAATCCCAAATGTTGCTAATATCTGTCAGGGACACTGCTTATTGTCCTGGGCCAGAGGATGCTGAGTTTATATCTATAAAATGGTAACAGTTACCATTGTAACAATTTAATAGCATGGGTAATGAGGCTCCAGTGCACAAGAAATCTCCTTGACACTGTTTTTTATCACTCCACACATAGCTATAGGTTTCCTTTATTAAGAAACTTAAATATTCCTGCTTACAGTCTAGTTAAACCTAAACTAAAATTAGGTTTAAAAGTCAATCCATGCTCTCTGGAGAAGAAAAAATCTAAACAGATTTACCTCAAAGCCCTGCTTTTAAGTCTTATCACACCCAAGACATCAGATCGTATTTTTACATCTGATTATTGTGTTGACAAGGATTTGGCTTTTGCAACTATGTGATCCACTTTGAGGACTAAAGACTGGTAGACAGAGATGGCACCCACTTGACAAAGTGAGAGCAAGAGCATCTTTTTTAAGAAACTAGTCAAATTGATGTGGAGAGCTTTGAACTAGGAATAAAACTCCTCCTCAGGAAGGACTCACCATTACGTGTGCTAAGTCACAATTAATAATTGCAATTCACAGTTAACTGTGGTAGCATCAACAGGGTTGGAAAGCAAAGGGAGCAGAGTGATTTGAATAAGAGAGACCTCAGGAATGATAGAAAAAGGACACAAGGAAGTCCAGAACAAGTGTTTGCAGCGTAGAAAACAAACAAGAACTAGAGGTCCATGTGTGTTGACAAAACTGTGATATCAATGGGATAAGAGACGTTGCGGGACTCCTACATGCCTGGAGTGCTGCAGTGGAGAGGTACATACTCCTCAGGAAAGACAGGGAAGAAAAAAAGGTGAACGAAAAGTGAAGGCACCTTGGATGTAGGGATTACCTCTTACAGCACTCATTTTTCTCATTTGAATATAGAGATATTGAAAAAGGTATATATAACTTTTAGATGGCTTTCAGTGAGATGGAACCCATAGATAGTTTTAGATGCTTTTTGAAGTTCTCTCTCCAGACTGTTTTTTCAGAATGCTAAATGTCCATCTTGTCTCTTTGAGTGACACAGATGTTTGTTTTCTTCTGAGAAAAAAATGACTGCTAGGTTTTGTATGAAATATGAACTGATCTTGAAGAAGAATGAAGTCTTCATAACATGACTACATATACATGTATATAATCAATGCAACTATTTGTGTCAAAAGTTTGAGATGAGAAAGATTTCTACCAACATGATAGGTCTTCATCAGGCAAGAGCATTATCTGTCTGTCTGTGTATCTATCTGTCTGATTTTTTTTTACCATTGCTGTCAGTCAAATCCATGTTAGTGAAAAAGGAAGATTTCCAGCTAAGATGGAATCTGGATAAGCAGCCAAAGAGACTATGACCCCAGATCTCTTGACTTTCTTTTTTCTTTTTTTTTTTTTTTTAATGACACAAGCAAAAAAAAAGTATCAAGACACAATGGAAAGAATTATACAATGTTGAGGTAAATATAATCCATTAAATTACATTTTAAAGTACTTTAAGATATCCCCAAAGCATCCAGAATAAAACATTTAAGAAAGGGGCTAGTTCTCTACTCTCTAACCTTGACTGTTAACACACTTACGCTCGAACAGATAAAAGGAACCCAATTACTAGAGTACAAAAATAAAGCTTTCTGAGGAAAAAAAAAAAAAAAAAAAAAAGGTGGGGGGAGATGAAACCAAAACTTTTAATAGCTCTCAACTTTGGGGTATGGTGATTCAAGGGAAATAGAGGCAAATTCTCAGGAATCTGAGACCAAATTATGTGACTGCAGCTTGGACTTGTAAGTGGAAAGGGAGGCACTTCTGTCCTAGAAGAAAAGGCATAATATTTTCAAACTTGCCAGCTTTGCTAAATAAGTGAGTGCTGCACATTTTGATGTCAAATTGAATTTTGATATGTTCATTCTAAAAATTAAATATTGTAAAGAGAGAGAAAAGCTTCTACAGTATTTCATTTTGATAGAGTTAGATTTTTTTTTTTTCCACAGTATGCCAAAATGTTCCCAAGTACTTTACACTTGCAAGTAGTTTTCAGGAATAATTATAGTTAACAGTAAAAAAAAAATAAGCATGTTTCTTTACATTTTACAAATCATAATGTACAAATACTTCAGGAGAGAGAAAACATGGGCAAAAGTAAAAATGAAAATAATTCCTAGAATTATGTCACATTTTATCTCCTCAAAAGAAACAGTATTTTAAAAAATAACATTTCGTATACCCACTTCAATATATTGGGCAAACAAATGCTACATAACTGACCAGTAATGGTGACTGAGGAGCTAGTGATGAACTTTAAAAAACAGTTAAGAATAAGGAACATTCAAAATTTTCATGTAGAATTGTAAGCAGAAACAGAAGATTACACATTAGGTTAAAAGAGAGAGAGAAAAAAGTCTTTTATACAAATATTTTCAGCCATACGCATCGAAGTGCAAGTGCATTCACTGAATTTTAGATAAAGTCTTATCAGACTCAGATTATTAACTTCAGGAAAAATATTTTAAAAAATAATTTTGCTATTTTACTAACATTAGCTTGCCATTTAGTACTTGTGGTATGAGTTTATTTTTGTGACACAAGCAAAACTCAAGTGAATACAATCTTGTTTTTTCATCTTCTTATAAAACCTGTACTAGATTTATGACAAGCCATTATGAGGCGTTTCTACATTATGTGGTCTGCCTCATTTGATATGTAGAACAATAATAAAAGCAGGAATTTAAAAAGTATCACCAGAGGCACCAGGTAAAGCAACTAAGGAGACAAGAAAAAGAAATATAGAAGAGAGATGTCTTCAATTTCATATTACTAAACATAAAGGAATTAACAGAGTTAGTGATATATTGAATGCTATTACCAGTAGCAATTCTAATGATTCTTAGCTGGTAGCAATTTCAACAGAAAATTTTGCAATAGACTTTTTTGTGTTTGTGTATGTCTTGTGAATATGTTGTGGGGGAGGGTATGTACACATAAAATAGTGAAAGCTTAAGAGAACAGTAATATACAAAATCAGAACTATATTGGATATTCATTATCAAAATAGTACTAACCAGACAAGAATATTTTAGCTGCTAAGGGCTGGAAAACAGAAAAAAAATGTTTGTCCCAGGGAAAGGTGGGTGGCATGGCTGTGAGAACAGAGCCGTACCACTCTAAGTTATAATCTAACATACTTGCATGCTGGGTAGGATGTGTGTAGTGGGTGGACAGTAATCTTTCTTACTTTCTAAGATTTGTATTCTGAGAAGCACAGATACACACAGGCACTTCATACTGACGCTGATTAAAACCCCAGCTCCTCCAGTCCAGTTTGCCATCGAACCCTGGGGAATGAGACAACTAGTTGTCCTGAATGATAGCCAGGTCCCCACATATAGCCAACTTATGCTCAGCCTTCTACAAAATATTGAGTGTCCATTGATGTGTTCCCCCGTGAGGAACTACAGCTTTAACTATTTATCACTTTTTATTTTTTTTTTTATTTTTGGAAATAAGACTGTCTGCACGAGCTGCTAACAGCCTCACCAGTCATACAGCCTAAGGCTAGTCTCTGTGACTTTCCCCATGTCAGTGAGTGGTTGTTATCTTGAGTTACTCTCACTTTTTACCCTCTTGCCACAATTGTTTTATAAGAACACAAACTCAAAACAGTTGCACAACTAGTTTGTTTTTGTTGTTTTTCTAGTGTATGCTGAATCCCAATATCCCCAAGGTAGGACCTACTTCTGCTTGTTCCTTAATATTAAAGGTGAACAACCAATTAATTATCAACAAATTATCCAGGATGATCTTCCCCTCTCTGACCTTCATACCTACATTTCTAACTAGAATAGCTCATAGAAAATGCATTAAACATTTTATATTCTAACTTGGAAATGATGTTCATTAGTATCACGTAACACATTTTTTATGTACTACTTGACTTATTTTTGTAACTAACGTTTGTACTCTGCATTTTGGATCAGATATCAGATACAGATTACAATTTGATTCCAACAAATCCTTATGCATTTTAATGTCAGATTTTATGAATATTATTACTATACTGTTTGATGAGATGAATGTGGTATTTTTAATTCAAACAAAGCATCACATATATTTATTCCCAGTAGTCATCCAGATCTATTATAAAATAAAATAATGGTTTCGACTATATATTTGGAAATGAAAGAAGTAGGCTACTGAGAAGTGCTATTAAATAAAAGAGTCCTAAAGACTTTAGGTGAAGTTTAACTAAAAATGTTAAGTTGCAGAGCTATGTTCACATATTTTAAGGGATACTGTGGGAATATACATATATAGTCATGCGCATATATAGACACTAATGAAATATATGTACATACCTTCAGTGATACTGTAGGATTTATATCATTTTTAATTGCAGTCATGTATGTCCTGGATGATTAATGAATTTTAATAAATGCCAAATTGTTCTGAATAACTGTAGAATGTTATGTTCCTTTTTTTTAAAAAAAAAAAAATTGTTCTTTTTCTGTAACAATGATTTGTTCTGAAATGGTTGGTATTTCAACTTCCCAATACCCATTCATTGTTGGCCTTCTTAATTATTTGATGGAAAAAAAATGTACTTTTTAATCTTCACCATTCATCTTCAGTGCCAGTATCTGTTCAAGTCAAATGTTTGATTAGAGTCAATTTGCCACTCCATTGTGTTTTGCCATGGCTATTACTTTATATGTCTTGGGTAGGCTGCTTAAGGGATATTGATAAGACTATAGTGCTGCCTCTATTTTGTCTGCAATTTGTTTTGGAACTTATGGCGGTAAGGAATTTCAATTGCAGTGTTTTGTGTACTTATCCATTAATTTTACTTCTGGTAACTAATAATCCTATTCTGTCACTGTTTCAATCAAGAAATCCTCTGAAGCTGAGTCCCAAGTGTATTATACTGAACCGTGAAATATCTGGTGGTTATCTTCATAGTATAAGACTTACTTTTTTTTGTGGACAACAATACAATGCACAATACACTTAAACAAGAAGGTATGAAATACATTTCATTTCTAAAATGCATTACACTTTTAAATACTATTTTCTGACTAAAAACAAAAGTAAACTCCTGAAAAAATAGGACCATATTTTGGCAAAGAAAGCAAACAAATGCATAAAACATTGAATAAAATAACTAAGGATTCCTGAATGCAGTTCATAATGCCCCAAGTCATTCTGTAGGTGAAAAAAATATGCTTCGCACTAAAACCATTTATTTTTTCATGTCTTGTAATAAGTGAGCTCTAAGCACAGTTCACTGTGTGATAGATTTCCTTCCACAAAGTTTAGCCTCCCTCAGTCCCAACCCGTTGACAGTTCATTTGAGAAATTTATCAGCAAGGGCCAATGACAGAGAGGTCACAATTACAGATACATCTCACTCATTTCTGCATAGAATAATTGCCCTCCCTCCAAAAAAAGAAGACATCTGCAAACGTACAGGAAACTGCAAGAAAATATTATTTTACCTAGAATAGAGAGTTAATGTTGAAAGTCATATAGGAATTCTAGCATGACAGTCAGAATCAAATTCTTAAACTTATACAGAAAAGGAAAGCCAGAAATTAATATTTTATCAAAAGAAGATTTTATAGGATTTCATAGAAGCATGCAAATTTATTTAGTACAAGAAAAAAAAAAAGCTCAATAACTTCCACTGTAAACACATTAATTTCGCCCAGTTCATTTCATTATCCAACCAAAATTCCTTTCATTGGATGCAAAATAGAACAATAACACAGGAAAATATCTACTGTCACACTAATGGACTAACTTTTGGACAGTAGGACTAACAGAGAAATATGTATATATTTTTTTTTCCTGGAAAATGATCAACTAGACAAATAGATTATCCGAAACACAGTTATTGCAGTACCTTTACCCAGCTGGTTAGTTCAAGAGTCAAATTTAATGATGTGTTCACTGTTTTTTGCTTATAGAGATTCAAGTTATTATTCATACAGCATTAGTAAACCATGTCTGAAATCTTAAAAAATTATCTTTTACTTAATTAAGTACATTGCTGATCACTGGGAAGCTACTGGACTTTTCTGGTGGCCTTTTGCTGTAGCCTCTCACCTGTGCTATATGTTGTTTCCAATATCTAAGGATTTATGTGCATTACTCCCATTAGTATAGGGAAATTTTCTAGCATGACCATTAGCTGATGTCCTTTGGATAATTTTGATAATTCATGCTCAAGATTTTCACGTGAAATCAAGATCATATGATCAAATAGAAGTATTTGCTAAGTGAGCATCTACCTCTGAATTGCTTATTTCTCTCCATCATAAATTACTCATGCAGACACAGATGTAGATGCTTGGATTTCTAAACTTAATTTCAGGGAATAAGATTCAGTTTGTTGTACCCAAAGAATTATGGGGTAATAAGATAAATTTCACCATGAGATGGGAAATAGGGTAAAATCTTAGAGTCAAGAAGGAAGCAGAATTTTCTGAAAGCATGAATTTAGTGTAATGAATATAGTATTCTACTTGAGTGCCTTGACCACTTATTTTACCAGATTTCTTTGTGCTTTGTTATAAAGAAAAGATCATTTTTAAAATACAGAAATATGTGCATACATAAATATATATATGCATCTATTTAAGATAAAATCATATACATATTTATATTAATATTTTTAAAAGTACCAAGTCTCTTTATACTAGTTGCTGCCAACAACTGAGGTCCAGCCAAACATCTCTTGATAGCATCTAAACTTAAGTCATGGTTGTCATACTAGAAGACTGAATAAAGGAAAAAGAGTAGAATTATACTGAGGTGGCAAGACTACGTACTGCAAAATGTTTAGGCAGTTCCTGCTCCTCTCATTTCTCTTTCATATTGATGGAGACTTCCCAGCTTTTAGTGGGAAAAAAGCAACAATGTTGGTGAGGGGAGCCAACTTCTCCCCACAAAAATTCTCATATATTGAATCACGTAATTGGCAAAAGCTGTCAGTTCTTGGATTATCATAGTAACAAGCACAAAGATAGTGGTACATCATTGTCATGTTATTTTCATTAAAAGGAGAATTCATTACATTGTTATCTCTACTGAAATCTTCTCGATGATGGTGTACAAATTGACCTAACTATTTGTAGAACCAAGGGTGACTATCTTAGATTTGGTGAATGCCACCTGTAGATATGAATCTCTCCTTGTAGACAACACAGAAAAACAGTACTTTCAGAGTGTAGCTCTTATCTTAGATAGCTGACTGAGATAGTGGAGAAGAAGGTTTCCTATCATTTATAGTCAAACCTGAGCAACTAATCTAAACAAGATGCTTAATTACTAGATTGAGTTAAATGAAGTTATCCTTAATTTATTTTTTTTTATTTCTGGCATCCATTCTTTTCACTATTCAAAAGGAAAAAAAAAACAAACACATAATGCTGTTCTTTCATTTAGACTCAGTGAAGGAAAGTTAGCTCACCCATCAACTGTAACCACTTTTTTGATTGATGTCAGCCATTAATATCCTCTAGCATAGCACTATACACACAGATATATGCATGTGTTATATTTAGGTTCATTAATCTATGTGGTTCAAGGAGAGTGCCTCTTTATCAGGTTTTCATAAAACAATTAATTGATGTAAATTTACCTTCTGTTCTGCACCATGTGTCTTTGAAGGTTCATAAGATTTGATATTGGAGCTCAATAATGGAAGTTAATCACACAGTTTCAGTAGCTATGACTGAAGGATGCATGCTTATAGAAAACCTCACTACAGTTTCTCTGCTTTTTAAAATACCTAGTAAATAAAAGTCATGATAATTACACACATGTTGTAACCAGGAAAACTTAGAAATTCTCTCAAAAAAGCTGGAAATGTGGATTTTAAATGTATCTATCTGCCCCATCTGCTTTGTAATCTAGTTTTTACATGTAATGTGTAATGTCTGATAGTGTGCTGATATCTCGTAGGATAGACACATAAAGATCCACAGACAATGCCTTTTTCACTTCTCTTTTTCAAGTCTATTCAAGGTTTTGACTAATTATGGTGCTATAATTAATTCTTCTCTATTTCTCTTCTTCAGAATAATTCTCCTTTCTGTTCTTTGCTATGTGTCTTTTCCAAAGAGGCTGAAAACAGGGAACCCATTGTAAATATTTTAGAAAAGAGACACACGGAATAAGATACACTGATCCAATGTTTTAGACAAAATACAAAAATAATTTAAACTATATTGACTGTAATAACCAACAAGAAAAATGGAGAGTTTAGCAGAAAACTTGTCTTAGTGTTGACAGCATTCAAAACCACTTTTAGTAAGGTGATGAACATAAGAATTCTAGCATAAGAGATATTATATCTTAAAGATGTTAGAAGTTCTTAAGCTAGGAGAAAGTATGGTACTTTGTCAGAGCTGTGAACAAATTTCCCATAATATTACCATGTTGATCCAAAAACCTGATGGAGTGTGCTTTGTACTTTTTCTTCCTGTGCAAATCTTTGAAAACCACTGTAATTTATTTATTCATAACAATTCCTGCCCTTCTCTTACCCAGTTTCAAGGCAAAGATGACTTTATAAGCATATCTTACCTATAAAATACTTTGTTATATGGAAATCTAACATAGAATTACCTAGTATTTAGGGCAGCAACATGAGCAATGGAAGAGATAAATTAATCTGTTCCTTTTGTCTGTCCTGATCTGAGCTGGGACTTTCATTTATAACTGCTTTCTAAACGCATTATTTAGCATCATACAATGAAATATTTTTGGATGATGCCTGATATTGTTTTGTTTTGTTTTATCAGAAAATATAACAATAATTAGGATGTCTATGAGGGAGATATCAAGCTTTAAAATTGGATTTTTCGTAAGGTAAAATTTTTGTCTCTTGGCCATCATGAGGTGTGACATTTATTTTAAGTAACTAACTCATTAAAACAGGTGAAGAGGAAAGCTACATGCATAATAGCTAGCTGTTTGCAAAAAGAAAAGAAGAAAAAAAAAACCTCTTGTATGAAAATAAGATACTATATATTTATTTATTAAAGTGGATGAATGAATTATTT
This sequence comes from Tinamus guttatus, assembly GCF_059628265.1. Taxonomy (NCBI): domain Eukaryota; kingdom Metazoa; phylum Chordata; class Aves; order Tinamiformes; family Tinamidae; genus Tinamus; species Tinamus guttatus. Next base: position 280,118 of record NW_028289020.1, on the reverse strand, counting down.
ATTTGCTGTATATTATTTCTGACCAGATTTTAACAGTCACTGTTTAGAGAAGATGAATTCACTAATTATCATCCAACTTCACACATCTATGACACTGACAAGAATTTCAGAATGACTCTGACCTGATGTTCCTGTAATTCAGTATAAATTTAGCTCCTGATAAGCCAATGACACCTTGTCCTATCATGTGTACAATGAGGGCCAGTCCTGAAGTCCTAAATTAAATGAAAGACTCTGGGCAGCTCATTCAAACTAGTTGTTATAAGAAGAACTGTCTGGCGGCAACTTTTAGCTTTCAACTTATATACCCTGAATGGTTGTCTGGAACTGAATACTCCAAATATACTAATTATTACTCACATTTCCATCAGTTTAGCAGAAAATGTTGTTCCCTCTCACAACCACCTTGTCTCCTTGTATTACTCCAGAATATGGGCTTCACAAAGCCCTGGTGAGGTGACCCACTAGATTCCTGGATGAATTCCTAGATAGCTTCTCTATGGAAAAGTTGTTAGGAAAGTCGTTCTTTTTCTCTTTCCATTTCTCATGCTTGGGAGAAAGGTTTTTGCCAGGGTTTTGTCCCCTCTTTGTACAAAGGTAGATGGATTTTCTGTCCTTGACCAGTCATACACGTGTTTTCTTAGCTCCTTTTGGTTCCTCATTTTGCCATGACCCTGTTGCAATTGTACCTCTCTGGAGGACTTAATTCCGTATATACTTTCTCCATGGTTGAATCTTGGCAGACCCTACCAGCCACTCAGTTTTCACAGTCCTATTCAAATGTAAGCAGGCACTGTGAGGCCACACTGATGCAAGTAGAGTGCAATTTTCAATTGTGGATATTGTGGAAACATGCACAACTTATTCTGGGATTTTTAGGAGAAGGGTCAAAACTGGAGAAAGGAAAGACCAAAACTGGGGAAAGGAAAGGTTTAAAATAGATCCCTACAAGCATGGGAAGATGGAAAGCAGGAGGAATAATAGGGTGATCACACGTAAATGAATTGCTTCTCAGTATGCTTGCCTGGCTAAAGCCTGCCCCTAATCACTGCAGTCTGTTTGATCCTCCTAACTATTTCCTGTGTGACCTTGCACTCTGTTTTCAGTGTGGATATGTGACAGACGGTGAGCTGCTAGCAAATATCAAGCTGGAGTAGTCAGCAAGTAGGAGTCACCTGCACCTGACAGGACCCAAGGTCAGAGCTAGTGACCAGATAAGGGTCCCCAGAACTGGGCCTGGACAGTATATAAGTCAGCTTTAAAGACTGTGTTAATACTTGACAGGTCTGTGAATGTAGGTGTGCTTGTAAATCAAGATTACCTTCAAACCTGATCATCCACAGAGAAGGAAGAGGACTAGGCTGCCTTTGTGTGTGTGAGGATGCTGGTGTTTATGTGGGTGCTGGAAAAAACGCTCTTCTGTTTGTGCTCATCCAAGGCTCCTAGTTCAGCATTCCCTCTAGAGAAAGTAATCTCTGGTTCATTCACAAGGAGGTTTTCTGACAAATATACCACAGTGATAATGAAGGAAGTGCACTAAGTTCTCTTTCTAAAGGTAACTAAACTCCTGTTCCTCCAAGTGCTTGGGAGAAGACAAAATAATCACCATATATTGTTGGGGCCTTAGTAAGAATATATAGGAAAGTGGAGTTTGTGGGGAACTGGACCGACGCCTAGCAACCGAACACCTGGAGGAGAACCAATCAGCTGGGAGCCTGTAGCCAATGAGGGCTGCCCCTCAGCGCATGCCCACCTGCACCGGTATAAAGCCCTGCTACAGACAACAGCAGGGTGGAGTTGACTTCACTTTGTGTGGAGGTGTTGTTTGCTCTGGCTTGTGGGGAGGGCCCTGGCACTTGGCACGAGAGTGACCCTTGACATCTGGTGACCCCGATGTGATCGTGCGAGAACGCGAGGGATCTTACTGGAGAAAAGCGGATTGTGACCACGACCTGGTGAGTCAGAATGGGAATTGGCGCATCTAGAGTGAAAGTTGCTGCAACAGCAATGGAACATGATACTGTTGAACGCTTCGTAAGGCTTGCTCAAAAAACTAAGATTGAGGTCTCGAAAACCGAGCTAACTGATTTATTACTATTTTGTAAGAAGAGAAAAATCATAGAAGAAGCTTCCCAAGCATATAAATTTGAATCATGGGAGCGAGTAGGAAGAGAACTATGGGACGGTGTACAATTAGGCTCGGAGGAAGCGTGGCGCCTCACAAAGACATTTCGTCTAATATGGCCTATGTTTGAGCGGTTAGTTGCTATTGCGTTCTGGGAAGCGCTCCATGGAGAAGAAAAAGAAAACGGGTCTGAAAGTTCTGAATGTACCAACAATACTGAGCCAATTCAGTGTAAGAAAATAGATAATAAGAGAAAGGTAACCTCACCCAAACAGGCATGTCCGGTAACTTTGGCCGAACAAGAAGTATGGGGGGGAGTGGATGAGTATCTCCCCTCGTGGGAGGGGGAGGAGCGACCACCCCCCACAGCACCCGAATGGGAGAAGCGACCACCTCCCACAGCGCCCGAATGGGAGGGGGAAAAGCGACCAACCCCCACAGCGCCTGAAATGGAAGTGGACCCAGTTAAAGTACCGATCCCAGATGGATCGGACGATGATAATGCCGTGGTTCAAAAAATGCGACAAGAACTTCGAGGACAGGCAGAGAGAATGACAGAATTATTAGAACAAATGCGGCGACTAGACGGTGGGTCCAAGGCCAGAGATGTGAAGGCAGCCTATAAGGCTGCCCATAGGGCTATAGTGGAAGGGTTGGAAAATGTAGAGAAACAATTGGAGCAGTGGGAGGCACGAAAAGTTGCTCCTAAGATTCAAAAGAAAGCAGCTGGAGCAAGTGACCCAGCTGAAGAAGGATTGTTGCCGGAGCTCCCAGCCACTTCCACTGCAGGTGGAAGTAATGATGAGGAAATGCCACCTATTGATCCAACATTTAATGCGGGAGCACGGTATAAAGGGCTCATAGAGAATGCTCAGTTACAAGGAGAATTTGTATTAACACCACTAGCAGCTCCTGTAGTAACGGGAGCCCAGGGCCCCAGGTGGGAACCTCTCGATTGGAAATTTGTTCAAGGCATACAAAAAACAGTAATGCAGTATGGGCACGACAATAAGTTGGTGAGAAATCAGGTCTCTGCCCTGTTTAAATATTCCCATATGGTACCTGCGGATAGCAGAGCGATAATGGAGCTCCTACTTTCCTCTACCGCTTACATGCTTTGGTTAGCAAAATGGCAGGAAAGATTAGAGGAAAAACAATTGGAGAATCTAAATCGCAGTATGGACGATCCATTAAGGGTTGCCACCCTTGATCAACTGATGGGGAATGGGCGTTACCGGGCAACCGAGGCCCAGGCAGCGCTCCACCCCAGGATACTACAGCAATCAAAAAATGCAGCGCTAGCCACTTTTCTTGCACTACCACAAATAGGAACGCCACAGTTGCCATACACCAAAATAACACAAAAGCCGAATGAGTCTTTTTTCAACTTTGTTGATCGACTGAAGGAAGCCCTGGATATGGCACCTAATGTGCCTGCGGAAATGAAAGCAATATTGGCAAAAGATCTAGCAGTTCAGAACGCAAACCAAACTTGCAAGCAACTGTTAGCTACTTTGCCACCAGGAGCTTCAATTGTCCAAATGATAGAGACCTGTGCCCGAGCGCCATTGATGGAGGAAGAACAAAAAGCAAAAATACATGGTGCGGCTTTGGCCGCAGCAATTAAAGGAGAAAGAATGTCTAGAAAGGAAGACAAGAGATTCCATGGGACATGTTTCCTATGTGGTCGATTAGGACACATGAGGAGGAAGTGTCCTAACAGATTCAGGATGGAGGATATGGCCCCGAGAGGATTCAATGGGACCTGTGCCAGATGCCAGAGGTTCGGGCATAAGGCAGCGGAGTGCCGATCACGGTTCCGCAAGAACGGCATGCCGATACAGGGAAACGGGAGCCGCCGCGTTGTGAGGGACGCGGCGAACAAGTATCCCCAGACAATGGCTGCCTCCACGAACTCTCCGCCGCAACCCGCGGAAGCACAGGAGTCAACCTCTCTGTGGCAAAATCCACAGTGATTAGAGACTGATGTGCACATATTAGAATTGATGTGCACTGGTCCCCTGGGGAGGAGCTGAGAACCAGCGATGCCCCCCCCCCCCCCCCCCCCACCCGCCACCCTCTTCTCCTTCTCCCGCCCCCCAAGCTGCAGTGTCGCTGGGAGCAGGTCAGGGCGGGCGGACGATCCGGGCAGGGTAATGAGCAGCGGATGGAAGAGCGGATTTGTGGTCCTCTCAGAGGTGGCAGTGAAGTGCAACTTTAGCACGGGAAAATGAGTGAGCTTGACCAGTTACGCCAGGAGGCCGAGCAACTGAAAAACCAAATCAGGGATGCTAGGAAAGCATGTGCTAACGCCACCTTGACTCGGATCACAGCCAACATTGACCCTGTGGGGAGAATTCAAATGCGTACTAGAAGAACACTCCGGGGATGCCTGGCAAAAATTTAAGCAATGCACTGGGGGACTGATTCCAGGCTTCTAGTCAGTGCCTCCCAGGATGGCAAGCTTATAATCTGGGACAGCTACGTCTCCTCCTAGCTGGTTATGACGACTTCAACTGCAATGTCTGGGATACACTGAAAGCTGATAGAGCAGGTGTCCTTGCCGGTCATGATAACCGTGTCAGTTGCTTAGGTGTGACTGATGATGGAATGGCAGTGGCAACAGGATCGTGGGACAGCTTCCTCAAGGTCTGGAACTGAAAAGAGCGGCAGACTCCGTGACTGGAAGAACTTTCCAGCGGTTGAAAACTAAAACTGATAGCATATCCAGTCTGACCATACTAACCTGGACCCCCATCCTCCCCAGCTCCAAAGGGCAAGATTTTTTCCTTCCCCTGTTGCTGAAATGAAGAGCACAATTACCTTTCCAAGAAGAATTTCTGTGGTTGTAAGCAAAATGAAATTGTGTATTCCTTTGGGACCATTTTCTTTGGTCTTGGGAATTTAAAAATGAAACATTATCATAAAAGTGTGACCAGAATGATCACGCTTGTGTTTGCAACTATGTTGCTTTGTTTTGTTCGTAATAATTTGATGCATGATATTGCCAATTTTTGTTTTTTTGTAAAAAGAGGGGAAATGCTGAGGATTACAGCTATGTTAATTTGTTTTTTGTAAATGTTGCAATGTTTATTGCTAATTTTTCTTTTTTAGAAAAAAGAGGGGGGGATGTTGGGGCCTTAGTAAGAATATATAGGAAAGTGGAGTTTGTGGGGAACTGGACCGACGCCTAGCAACCGAACACCTGGAGGAGAACCAATCAGCTGGGAGCCTGTAGCCAATGAGGGCTGCCCCTCAGCGCATGCCCACCTGCACCGGTATAAAGCCCTGCTACAGACAACAGCAGGGTGGGGGTTGACTTCACTTTGTGTGGAGGTGTTGTTTGCTCTGGCTTGTGGGGAGGGCCCTGGCACTTGGCACGAGAGTGACCCTCGACAATATATAAATCCTTACTGTGAAGATGAGGATTTCCTTTACTTTCTCCCTCAAGTCTATTACATAACAGAATAATTCAAGCAAATCTCTAAAGCAAGCTATAGAGAAAGCTCTTTCCAAATATCCTCATGATGTCTCCCCAGCAAGAGTAAATATTTAGAATTATATGAGAGTATTGGAGGAGGTCTAGAAAGAATCTCTTTAAATATCAATTAACGCAAACATTTTTTTTTCTATCATTTAACTCAATTGTTTTAAGCCTAGTTTGCAAAGGATCTAATTATTCCATTCACACAGTGACAAAAGCTTTCTTACAGGACTTACTATTTTTTTTAATTTTTATTTTTAATAAGTACTAAAATTCAAAAAAATAAAAAACAGATAATAAAAGTCTTTCAAATTTCCTCTCTCTGGGCTTTGTTTCCTCTGAAATCTTGTTTCTGAAGAATTTATAATCACATTGAGCATGCACTTACCTATCCATCAACTAATATAAACCCCAAATACTTATCTGGTTATTACATTTGACCTTAACAGTATGATCAGATTAACAATAACGTTAAGGTTAATGAGGCAATTATTTTAAAGCTAAACAAGAAGCACACACGTTCATTTTACTATGTAAATAATTGTTGGCTGTCAGTGGACTTTGTATTGTTGTTTGCACCTCTAAATTAATCTTGAGCAATTATTAATAAGATCTCAAAATTTTGCATTGACGGTTTTTAAAACTGAACATAACTATAAGAAAGTGAAAGATGTGCTGAAGATTGTTTGTATTCATTCAATACAAATGTTTGTGCTTAACCCAATATTACAGAAATCTCAGCAACCTAACAGTATTATATGGAAATTTCTGCAATAATGACAACTATATGCTTGTACTTACCTAATAGAATAAACTTTAATCTAGGTAAATGCAGACATATTTAGCATAATAAGAGTAGCAGTCACAGACAGCTAAATTCTTGATTTGGTGAAGACAAGAGAAAATGCACAGGTAAGAAGATACAACCTGTTCTACAAATTCATGTTCCAAATACATTTTATGGTTTATAATTATGCAAAAAAATAGAAAGAAAAATAGAAAAAAATATTTTTGTTTCATTACAAGAAAATAAATAATTTCAACAGTAGTTTTCTTTCTTCTGAGTCAATCAATCAGCCATATCCATTCTTGGCATTTCTCAATAGGAAAAACAGGAGATAGAACTGCCATCGTAGCAGCAAGTGAGCTCCATAGGTTTTCAAGAAGTTCAAAGAATTATTGTGAACAACCTACTCCAAAAGCAACACCATGTAAACACACTACGGAAACATCACAGGTATTTATTCCTGAGAGCAAATCATGCTCATGTAGATGCTCGTATAGAACTGAACCAATTCTCCTGTCAGCTGTATTCAAATCTATTTGGAGACATTTCTGCATCCCATGTGTTCCAAGACTTATAAAGCACAGCCATAAAAGTGCAAAATGCCATCCAGAAATGGAATACAAGGCAGATAGTGTGGTTCTGTGCAGGAGCAGCATTGCTTTTCCATAGACAAGAAACCACTTTCCATTTTGCATTAAATATGTCCCAGAAAAATGTATCAGTTCAGAGGTATCTACAGTGATTATACAAAATGTTGGAGGACATGAAATCACACATAGGGTTTGCTTTGATGGATGTTGGATAGGGTTTGCTCTAATATTGACTGGACAGGCATTCCATATAAAATTTGTGTGTAGGCCATCACCCACAACTCCCTTGGAGTTGATCACCACCTCATTCCTTTGTTATGGGATGCCTCCTCTCAATATACTGAATACACTGCAAACAAAATGAATTGGATAACTTCAGTGCAGATAGCAGGTATTCTTTATTCCAGGTCATTCTAACCAATGCAAGTTAGGAAGAACTTATAAGGGCACTTCTGCAAGGAGATCTAATGGGGAGAATAAACTCAGGCAGAAGGAAAAGGGACAGAAGGGCTAAATTGGCGTTGGTAACCTTTTCTGTTAGTACAGCTGAATCTCAAAGAGGATGTTTGTCCACAGTATAATGGTACCAACTGGCAAGCATTTAACACCAGAAATGATAAGGATAGTAGTTATGACAGATTCTAAACCAAACATCAGTAGAAATGCAATCCAGGGGCCAGTAGAGGTAATAAAGCTGAATAATGAGCATCAAGCAGAGACAGATTTGAGAAGAGGACCAATATTTTTGCCAGAATCCATATTCCCTTGCTATGAGTGTATATTACATTATCAGATACAGCCAGCTCAGCAGGATGTCAAGGGTGGCGAAAGTCATTGCTGTGTTTAGTGCAGGAGTGACAGCCATAGGTTTAACTACACCAGATGGGCAAACCTGTGGCATCTGAACAGTTCAAGTGCAGATCTGTTGCAAAACCTGTGATGTGAATGGCTGCAGGCAAGCTCTCCTGGTGGAAAGCCTTCTGGATCTGCACCAGAAGTGAGGAAATGAGCCAGCGCTGGCTGTTGAATCCAACATCAGCAGGTCTCTCAGGACCCAGCTGTCTGCTCATCCCAGTCCCGGTCCATAATAAAATGCTGCATAAATAACTGTCTAAGGAGCATGCCTATCTTCTGTCTGTGAACTGCTCTTGAATAAGCTGCTGTAGGATGTGTGTAACTGTGCTATTGGAAATATTTGTTTGCCCTGAGATCTTTCAAACAGAAGATCTTTGAACTATATATAAAATAGGATGTTGACTATTTAAAATCTATCAACATTTCCCATGGTACTGTAATTACCTGGAAGAAGGAATTGATTATATAGCCCTTTTTTTATGCAGTGACAGTGGTACAAATCTTAACTCAGTAATGGCAGCAATAGACGTACAAATAACTTTTACAGAAAATACAGGCAGGAGAAGTCGTGAAGATATTTTTCTTGTTCTCTGCCTCTGCTCTCTGGCCTTCTCTCCAAAGTCAGAGCTGACCTAAGTAGTTAACAGTTCCAGAACTTCACACTTTGGTAATGCCTCCAACTCAGTGCTATTGAGTCAAAGCGCTATACTCCACCACAAAGAGAAGGGTCAAAACGAGGCAGTACCAAGTGGGACGGTTCAGATTTTTTTTCTCTCTCTTCTCTTCTTTTTTTCTCTCTTTTTCTCTTCTGTTGCCATGGAATTTATTTTTTGTCTGTTTTTAATTTTTAAGAAAAAAAATCATGAAAACCAGTTTTACCTACCAAAAAAAAAAGAGTCCACAAAACCCTCAAAACAATGTTGGCAAGTGAGTCATTTTTAGAGAAGAATACACTTATTTTTAAGAAAAGCTAGAACTTGTTATGAAGTATTCATTCAATCAAAACCCAATTTTGGGTCAAGAGAAAGTGCCAAGTAAAAATTTCATAGAAGCACTAAAATTCAGAACGCTCAGTCTCCCTAACAAGACAAGAGGATGTATTCCATTGGATTTTCGAGTTTTTTTTGCATCACTGACTCCTTAAACTTCTCCATATTACCTGTTTGTACTAGACTTCATTGCATTGAAGATATTTCATATCTACTAGTGCACAAGGCCTTCTCTGTGTCTTCCTAATGATAACGTGCTTCCATGACCGTGTGAACAGTATCCAAATAAGGCAGATTTATAACTATGTGTGCTGCTGAGGTTGAAGGCAGCTGGATTATGCCACCAAAACTTGCTTTCTATCTCTCCCTTGGAGAACTAGGCAGAAGATGCTGCAGAAAAGAGCAGCTGTGCAGAATGGCTGGGAATTATAGTTTGCACAAATTTTACTGTTTCATGTCTTTATTACTGCTAGCATTTAGTTTGGCATTTCAACTCTGGCAACTGAAGGGTTATAAGAAAAATCTGTGGAACACACTATAATTTTAAGGAACCAGCTAGAGGTTAATTTTGTTTTTTAGAGTTGTTTGTTTTATTTTGCCAAGGACCTAGCAAACTCCCAGAATAGACTGGATGAACCTCACCACACACAACTGCCCATGGCTTAAGCAGAGTGTTACAGTCTTTCACTGGCATCCATAGCTGCCAGAAAACTATGATATACTGCCAGTATCATGTGCAGATGTTAGTAATCATGAGTTCAGTGTTGAGCATAAAGACACGAGAAGTGAGGAATGCCAGAGACTGGTCAGCAGCATCATGTGGCCAGAATTTTTCACTGAGTTCACATGTGCTGCAATACTGCTTGTGCACCTTCTGTCCAGATGTCTTTGAACACATTAGGGAATAACTTCCTAATCAGCTGTTACCTGATGTCCATCTGCTATCTCAAATACTGTGTGTCCTCTGTACTATTTACTAATGGTTGCTTGTGGCTCATTACTTTTGTTGTATGCAAGATATGCTGTTTTATAAAATAATAAAAATCTATTAAACGTGGAATTCGTAGCACTAAACTGCTGGCTTCTGAGAATCTGATACTTACTCTAGACTGTAAAATAGTCTCCCACTATAGTCAAGTAAAAAGCTAGGCATCTCTAAAGGGATTTTCATCCATTTTCAAGAGTACTGTGTATCCAGAACAGTGATATTGAGTTATTCTCTGGAGATATTTTTTTTTCTTTCTTTCTTTTGAATACAGAGATAAACTAGATAACTATCTTAAGCTAAATACCATTTTTTCCTTCAATGTTGAAATTTGATTATATTAACTAACAAAAAAGATTAATATTAATCTGATTAAATGTAGATGTCTAAAGCCTCAGGTTCCTTATATAATCTTTGGAGAGAAATGTACAAGATGCATCTCATCTTACAGAGTTAGATGTCTAAAATATGCTAGCTAAATTATATGCTGGAACTGTGCCTTCTTCTATACTGACTACAATCAGGTACATAGGGTGACTAGCACAGTATCTCTAGTGTGTTGAGATGCATCCCACCATAAGTGATCATTCTTACAGAAAGTTTGATAATGATATGTCTTTACATAAAAAACACTTAGCAGTGAGACCTGTGTACTGTGAATAAAATTGCTTTTTCCTTTTATTTGACAGCTGTTACATGAAGAAAAATTCTGCACAGATAAACACATATTCACTAAGTATTAAGATAGGACATTCAGTCCCACTCAGCCTGAAATTCGTAAAAAAAAAACCTACTGATTTAATTGAAATTATGAAATCAATGTAAGATAAAGGGGAGTGTTGTGGATTTCTTTTCTCCTTCTTCTATTTTCTCTTCTTCCTCTTTTCCTTTATCCTTCTTCTTCTTCTTTTCCTTTTTTCCTTCCTTTTCGAAGAAGTGATGTATAAAGTTACTTGTCTGAACAAATGTTCTTTGCAAGTTAAGCATATTAAGACCAAGTAAATTTGCAGTACACAAAGTGGATTCTTTGCTTTTCCACAATCATGCACTATTATCTTCAGCGTGTGAATGACAGGAGGAGTGGGAATCGGACCAGAAAAGCAATGCAAGCTGCAGGAGATCCTCAGGGAGAAACCCAAAGAGTGCAAAATAGCATACCTGTTTTTTAGACTGACTGAAAATAAAATGAAAATAACATCTCTCTCTCTCTCTCTCCAAATAGAAGCTTACTCTCCCACAAAAACCCAAATGGAGAGGACGAAGGTAAAACTTTCTGCAGTCCCAGCATTAGGAAGGATAAGAGCCTGTATGTCAGTCAGCTGGGCAAGTAATAGCAGCTACGCTGGAGACAGTTGACCACCAAATGGTTACCTAGCAACATGCACTAGTATCGTTACACATAGAGCTATCAAGCCAAATTTATCCTTTTCAATATCTTAGCTTCAGGAGAGCGGGGATGGATATACAGCAACGCACGGGAATGGTGAGGCTGAGAAAGACAACACGGGGTTTTAATTTAAACAGAGGTTGCATGGAAAGTCTGAGTAAAATGAATAAAGAACATCGCACTTTTGTGACAAGCAAAGATACCTACTGGTGGTAAGACACCCTCAGAAAATCATGATTCAAATTGCTTTCAGAATACTAATCCTGTATGTATATTAGCTTGGGATAAAAATTGCAATATAGCTTTTTAATCCAATTCAAACTTTGACATTCATTTGGGGGGAAGAGGCAAAGGGCAATATATTTTAACTACTCAACATTTCTAAATCTTTAAAAATCTCTAGGCAAATCTACCTATAAACTCCACCTTTCGAAAACAATTACAGCTTTCATTGTTTCTAATATTAAGTTGGATGATTACAGCTGTGTTGATAAACTATCAGAACTGAGCAGTTTCCTCTTTTTGGAACATAAATTGTTTGTGCTTCTTCTGCTATATTTACAGCCATTGATCCTACAAAAGCCACATAATTTACCAATGTGCATAATGATCATGACTGTAAATAGCCTTGTTAGACAGAGGAAAAATAAACCTATGTGCAGATTAATTGCAGGAAAGTAGCCCTTCTTCAATTTTGAGGAAAACAAAAACAAACAAACAAACAAAAGCCCAGAAGAACCAGCAAAAGAGGATGGTTCCACAGATCCTATTTGAAATGAGCCACCTGACCTGAGGGTTTGGTCTAGGGAGAAAAGATTATTGATAGCCTAGACAGAATTAAAGGCATGACTGGTAGCAGTTTTTGAAAATATTGCTCCAGCAAACATGACCTCATGTAGAATATAAAACTGTTTTCTTTTAGTAGTAGATGTACTGCCAAACAAGAAGTGCAATGCAAATTTTTGGACAGTGAGCCAAGCTACTGATCAGTGATCATTTTTAACTTGTAGCGCAGACATTATTCTTGAGGTGGATACACACTACAGGGAATGGGTTTACAAAGCTGTGTTTTATGAGATACTAAGTGTTTTTGTGCCCACCAGAAAATCCATGTGAGAAAAGGCTTGTACATGAAACTTGAGATTAGAGGGCTTTTTGGAGATTTATCTGGAGGGGGAAAAAAAAAGGGCAAACAAAAAATTCCTCCCCAAGCCCCCTTATTATTAGTAATATATTTTTACCGAGGGAATGAAAACAAGGTTTTAATTTGAAATTCAGTCTCTCCCTTAATTTGTATGTTCAATTAATTTCACTGATCTGTTTTGCAACAGGCTATTTAGTTTCTTGTCTTTGTTATTTATGCAGATTATGTGAATTCCCCCATCTACTTCTACAAATCTACTGGCAATTGCTGGTGCCCAGTGGTGTGACTTCCTCATTGCCTCAGCTGATATCTTTTTTGGCTTCCAACGAAAGCGTATGCCCATAGTAGGATAATTTATCCTACGCTATCCAGTTCCAAGGCTACCTGCTACTTTCTCCCTGAGTCCCTGCATCAACCAAACACCTGACACATTTACTTCTTGCAATCTGGCTGCCACTATGCAGACCATATATTTCTGATTATCATTCCCTGAGCAGTATATCAAAAGCATGCAGTACAATTTAGAGCCACAGAGCTATCTGGAATGATATTCTCTGTGGGCCAACCACGTTACTGAGGTCCACAATATATGTTCTAAATATTTGTCTGAGAAACACGTACATCTTTGGTACGCCAGGCTACAATATCAGCAGGACAAAGTGCTGGTCCATTAAAAGAAATACATCGGATATAGTTAATAAAACAAGTTATAACTGAGTAAATATACAAGACTTCATTAATAAGTATAAACAGATATTCAAATTTTCTATAGTCTAACAAAGTAGATGTTCATCTTAAAATGTACCATTGACATTTAATGTATGCAATTTCTGATTTAATTTCCTATTGTGATTTCTAAGAACAAAGAGAAGTTAAGGATAAAGTCCTTAAGGATCTATTTGTAAGAAAAGGAGTACCATCATCCATAAAAAGCTAAAATAACTCTCAATTTTACCCTCTTGATAAACTGTTAGAGAAAATATAGGGTTCTTCAGAATCATAGCACAACATAAATGCAGAATTATTAAAAAGAATTCATAGAAAGGGATCAGAGTAATTCTCTGAGTTTTTGTGCAACACTAAAGTCCAAGGGATACTACCAATGTGTGAAGTTAAATAAGCAGCACTATTTCAAAAAAATCCTGTCTAAAAAGTATTGGAGCCATCCAGCTTTGTTGATTGGGGTAGGAATTTATTAAGGCATTATGTGATATTTTTTCTTGAAATACTAAAAGACGGATAAAGTGGAAGATCCTTTCCAGTTCTGGAATTCTGAGCTTATCTAACTTTCTTTTAAATTCTGGAGACATTAATGACATTGGACAAACACTGTAAAAATTCGGTGCCAATTCTTAGGCACTTCAACCTCAATAATTTTTAAGACGGAAGAGAAACACATTCTCTTTGATGGCTGTCTTTTATCTCTATTATTCATTAGGGAGAGTCTACACTTTATAAATCAGATATAGGAAAGCAAATATCCTATCTTTTGTTGGCAGTGTGAAAAAAAACACAGAAGGATTTTAACTAAAATTCTAGTTTGCTTGGCAAGGGAAGTTCTACTCGTTTATGAGTGTGACAGGCAGGCCTCTGCCATCTGTGTTAAGTGGATGCATTGTAAGCACCCACAAACAGCTACAAGAAATACTTTTGGTTGCAATTCTTTCTTGTGAAACAGCCAGGCAAAAGCACAGCTAGTGTGTTGGGCAGTATTTAAATACAAAAGGACCATCATCGAGCCTAACTTGTCTTTCAGGCAGATGCATATACAGAATTTAATCAGACCGAAGCATGTCTGTGCACAGGAGACTACATTGTTGTGAGCTGCTAGCAAAGAATAGAAAGAGACCACACTGACCTAGAGCTTATGCAATGACAGGATACTGATTAGAGGAGCTTATAGTTTTCTGAATGCAAAGCTCTAGTTTAATGAGCATTTTAAGGGCAATGCAAGAAATCATGTAATCTCTAAGCCCTATGGAGGTATGGGACAAACAGGAGGATTCACAGATGCACAAATTCAAATGTCAAAAAGGGGCAATTATAGCTTTGCAGAGCTGCTTCTTATACACATGGCTATAGGATTTCTCCTAAAAACAGATGAAAGTTTATAAGGCCCAGCTTTCACAAAGGCTTGAAGGAGAATAAAGTGCCTTTGAAGCGGTATTAGGAGCCTTAAATTGAAAGAGCAATCCAGGAAAATCCTGTCTAACACACTGAGGCACTTAAGATTCTGCAGCAGCCTAAGGGTTTCTGGCCAGAGGATCCTAATTCAGCTAACGTTTTTGATATTGTGGTGCATGCAGTAGGTTAAGTGCTTTTTCTGAAATAGTAAGAATCAGTATGGGACACAAAAGATGGGCGTTCTTATGCTTGGCTCCTTTGAACAGACAAAATAAATACATGTGCACTAATCAAGCCTAACAGGGTTGCAATGTTGCAGCTCACGTTTTTGCAAGAGGAGCTATATAGGGGACCTGAAGTTCAGGAAAACAGTTTGAATGCAGTCTGAATCTGCAAATGAGTGGTTGGAGATATCATAGTGCTTAAGTCATTGGTTCTTTTTAGGCCGCTGCCATGATATTAGACTTCCTACCTCCAAACAATTTTTTTTTCTTTCAGTTCGCTACTCAATCTTTTCTTTGATAAGGTGAATAAATTGAACTTTGTAAACCTCAGTTTGTTTTCCAACCTCAAGATTACTTTTATGGTTGCTCTTTGAACTGCCTCCAAGTGTGGCCATTAAAAATGAAAACAATTTGGTAAGAGTTATCTGACTCATGTAGAATACAGCGTTAAAATCCCTTCTTTTATTTCTACTTGATCTACTCTTGATATGTGCAAGAACCTTTTTGCCACTGAATTGCTTTATGAGCTTCTACAGAAGAAAATAATTGGTCTGAATTCCTGATAGACAGATGAATTCCTAGCAGCTGGCTGCATTAAGATTTGTTTTGTTGAATCACAGCCATTAAAGCAAAGAATTCCAGTCTTGCTTTAGAGTTCATATTAACAAATCCCAAATAGATCAGTAGATCTGTTCAGTAGATCTGAAGTACCACAGTGTCATGATGAATGCGCTATGTCTCCTTTTAAATACTGATTATTTAAGGTTGGATGTGAACAGTGCACCATAGCCCACAATGAATGTTTACAAGATCTGTTGGCAAAAAATGGCAAAAAAATATAAACAGCATAAAATCAAAAAAGGAAGCCCTGGCAAACCTATGAAAACCTGAGCTGTTCATAGATCAATATGTCTTCCAGTATGCTGGTTTAAGGCAGACGGTGTATATCTAATTCATTCCAAGTGAACTGGACAGTGGCTGACATTCATACAACAGAATCCATGAACGTCATTCACTAATAATCTCATTCCTTCTACTTATCTCAGCACCTTTTTTTTTTTGTTTTCCTAGAATTAGGAAAATTTCCTAGAAGTTAGCATATACTTTTTTACTACATAAAGCAAACTACCTAGATACATCTTCAAACTCATGTATTTCCTAAAGATGTTGGGCTAAGTCTGGAGGGATGAAATGAAAATACCTTCATCTGGATTCTATTCTAAATCAGTTTTCTGAAAACAGAGACAAACACCGTGGCAATCAGAATGTAAGAAAAGATATAAAATGAACATGAAGCTTTTCCCTCATTTTGTACTCTATTTTCCTAATATTGAGGAAAAAAAAAAGTTAAAACTTTTCAGCATTCCTGTGGACTCACTAGGGAATAACTAGAGAATTATTTATTAATTTATTACAATAATAGTTAAGTTCTATGTGGAATAAATGGGTGAGAATTGGACAGTAACACGATTTTTTCCCCCAAGTATTATGATTTTAAAATTTGATGAATTTCTTACTTGAGAAATGAGAAATCCAGTTACACATGTGTTTGAGAAAGTTGGTCTGTCTCCTTTTTTTGACCTAGGACTTTAAAACTATTCTGTTAAAATATTACAGTCTAATTTTGGAAAATATATAGACCATATAATGGAGGGTGCCTGTAAATAATAATATGTAAGTTTTTAAAGAAAGATTTTTTTAATATCAGAAGTGGAATTGCTGATAATTAAATAACCCTAATGAAATAATGTATGATGTAGGTGTGAGAGCATGAAAAATATTGAATAATAGAACTGTTAGATCTAGGTTACTTAATGAAATAAACACTGTGGTGATTCATTGAAGGCAATTTTTTTTTCCAAAGGTCTGAATTCAACTTTTGATAGCTTCTTTCATAATCAATGTGGTTATGAAGAATGACTTTCATAAAACAACATCAGAAACCAGCTGATATGAAAAGAAATCTTCGCTCTAAATCAACAGTTTCATAAGTTTTATACCCCATCTGTTTTTATACAGTTAAGAAAAAAACGAGATTCAGTATTCTTTCTGGGAAGAGAGATTAATATTTATGAATTATGACTCAGATTAAGATTTATGTATTCCTTCCACATAAGTACGCATACTGAATCATCGTTTTTCCCCACCTGAATTGCAGGTACCTTTTGCTTGGAAGAAAACTGAATTTATAAAAGTATATTGTGCAGTGGGCATACTAAGGTTGAAAACATGCCTGCTGATGGCTGAGTGGCAGTGAATCACAATTATCAAGTTTGTAAGATTTTTTTCTCAGGAAATATTTATACTCTGAAAATTTAACTTGAACTGACAATGAAAAGCAAATTTTTGGAAGTTGCATTTTATGTTTTTGTATAATTTTCTTACTTCTTAAGGACAAAATATTCTCCTTTTATTGTTGGTTTTTATATGTTGTGTCTAAGACTGTGCTAAAGTCAGGGGACAAGACAAATTAATGGACTGCTTAATTTTAAACCAACTCATACTTATTTGTTCCTATTGCTGCATATATTATTTTCTGTGCTTTCTTCAGTGTTTCAAAATAATTAGCAATTCTATCTAAATGCCTGATCTGATTTATATTACTATGACTTTATAAAATACCTGTGATATCAGTAAGAAATTGAAGACTTTAACTGAAATAAGTATTTGTTAGTGCGTGCTAACAAATGTCTGGTACATTTTGCTTCACAGCTGTTAAATTTATAAGACTCCTTACCTGATGTATTCTTAAGTTGTTTTCATTATTTACCATGAATTATACACTTGAGAAAATCAAGAATATAAATTTGATGACCATATTTTCTGAGTATTTGCTATTTTATTAAAGTAACTGAATCTAGTGAAATCAAACATCTCTGAATATTCAATACCTGTAAAAATAACACTAGGTTGCAGCAACCTAAGAATAAGACTTGTAAGAATCACAGAAATACTGAGTTATAATGCTGTTTTCTGCTTCTAAAATTTTGGTAATTTATGAATATCTGCATAGGATATGCAGGATATTATAAATCTTATAAAATATGTATTGGATGAAAATCTGGTCAAAACTATTTTGTAGTATTTTAGTAAATATAAAGGTTTCATGTTGTTTGGCTCTTGTATATCAGCATTTATTTGTAAAGTATTGGCATGGTATTTCATCTTTATAGGCAGCAGTGTTAGCAAAGTGCACTCACTATAATTAAGTAAAATGAGAATGAAATAAAAATATTTCAGTGCCAATAATCAGAGAATAATATGAGCCCTTGCAAAACACTGCACTTTCCTTGCATTTTTTTTTTTAGAAAATGGAAGTTCTAGCTTAGATATTACTGATATCTTTCCACGTACATTGCAATGTTGCCATGGCCAAATAGTAGGAATCAAGACTAAGAAAGGAAATTGAAGTTGTCATCCTAAACATCATGTCACTATTTCAATTAACTCTGAAAAATTGAGAGTCAGAATGCATCTGTCTGTAACTAGTAGTGCATTTAGAATATCTCAGGATCTAAGTCTTTCAAAGTGTTGTTAATACTCAGAATATCTCTTTAATACTGTTTTTTGTCTGCATAGTAGGGGACATATTCTTCATGAGCTAATTTGTTAGGAACTTTTATTAAATGTCTTTTTTTTTTTAAGACACTGCAACTTAAAATATGTATTGGATCACTGGACAATAAGAATAATTCTTGCAGATTTTTTTTTCCTTCATCAGAGACAAAGTAACATTAGTATATTATCAAGCATGAAGAAAATGAGAGATAAACTAAGAATCATTACATATTGTTTCACTAGAATTTTCCTCATTCACCAAGAGGAATTTTAAGCTTGCTTCTTCCTTATTCCTGATTAGATTAACTGGAAAATAAGCCTTTCATTTTGTGTAATAATTTCAAGGTTTCAGAGTTTTATTTCATTTCACATTAAAACCAAAATGAGACTTTCTAAATTTTGCATAATGAAGTATAAGAAAGTGTTGAAACTGTACTGTTTAAGTACATAATATTCTGTAAATGTTTTACTTTGTAAATTAATATTCCTTGAAAGATACTACTAATTAGTCTCTCGTCTGAGATGAAGAAGCTGTATTGTTTGCAACAAATTTAAAAGTGGCTTTCTTGTATCTTGGGATTGTGGTTATTCTGTGGGAGTTTTTCTTTTTCTCTTTTTTTCTGAACCTAAAATGTATCATCTCAGGTAATAATATCCTTAGAGAGACAGTTGTGATTTGAAGGAAAGCAGCATTTTCCAATGGAAATAATTCATTTAAAATGCTAACTGATTATAAGCCTGATTTCCTTATAAAACCTGCAGTTTCAAGACACAAGCTGAGCCACTTATTAAAGCAGAACCTGACATTGCAAAGTTAAGGGAGAACAGTAGGAGAGTGCTATTTTGGGACTGATACGTGGACAAAGTCTGATGATAATCAGATAACTGTGGAAACATAGGAGACTCAATGTCATAATTCAAATAATAGAAAAAAAACTTTTTATATATATAATCTGAGACACTTGAATACTGCATGTCTGTGGAATTTCTTTTGCAATTCATTTCCTGTACACGATTCTACTCTGGAATGTCATAGACACAATATTCCTTTGAAAATATGAACTAAGAGAAAGCATTGTTGTATCTGTGAGCTTTTGAACTTGCTGCAAAACAAATTTGAAACAGTCATAACATTTATTGTATTTGGGAGGCTACTTTTGATTATCACAATGAACATTTTAAGTCTGAATGTCACTGATTACATGATCAATAATGAAACGTTTTCATATTTCACACCATTTTGCAATAAATAAGATGGAGAATTCCCCCTCATGAAAGCATGTATAATCTAACTGCCTTATTAGGTGGCATTTAATTTAATTTTTATGTGAGTTTTGATTCTCTTTGGCAGTAGAGTGAATAGAGCTCATGCGGTATCTAAACATTACAAAGAAGAAAAAAAGATACCTTATTATCCTTCAAATCATCCTTCTTCTGTATGTATTAGCTGAAAAAGAGCAGCAACAACTGTATTTCGAGGGAATCACGGTCATCTTAATTCATAATGGATATACTCTGAAACACAATAGGAGATCAGATTCGTAAGAGGATTTAGGCAGAAAAATGTATAATTTCAAGAAACAGAGAACAGAGAACACAGTCTTAAGGATTTACAGTGTTACAACTTTAAGGTTGCATGTCTAAAAACTTAGTGCTACTGCATATTTTGCAAAACCCGCTTCTAAATTTAAATTGCAGCAGTTTATGCAACATGTTTATGGCAGTTGAGTGTGCTAGTGTCACAGCCATATGCACTCTCTTTTAGCCCTGTATGTTATGTTTTTGTATTTTGACACTTTGTGGGAAAATTGCTTGAGAAAGGGGAAATTAGAGAAAAAAAATTGGGCCTAATAGAAGTTATGTCAGTACAGAGGCTTGCTTGGGGTGAGAGACAGTTACCACTTCCAGGGTGGTTGGTATGTACCAAATTACTCCTCCATGATTTCCCTCTGCAGCACAATCTGCCTTCCTAGCACACACTAATGAGAGTGGAGCAAAACGGAGACACCATGAGCAAACATTATTGGATTCCCTGCAGAGGTGGTAATCTGACGGTTATGATCAGCTGATGAGTGAATGGAGGGTCGAGTGAAGCGAAGGCGCCGTGGTCAAACTGTTGTACTCCCTGCAGAGGTGGCAACTTGGTTGTACTACACAGCTGATAAGCCACCTAATACAGTAAGATGTCTGGTTCTGGGCCAACAATGGTGGCAGATCAGTCCCTTCCGCTGGATTTTGCTCAAACTTTTCCTCATTCTAATTTCATTGTAATATCAATACACACCGCATCCCAAAAGTTACCCACTTCCAAGGAATGACTGCTCCTCACTGAGCATTCACTCTAGATTTTCAATTGACTTGAGAGACTTTTCATCAATTAACAATGAAATTAAGCACGACTAGTCACTCAAGTTCTACCTAAATGTAAAAAAATACAAAAGGTGAACTAAGGAGAGAAGAAGTTAGAGGTAAGTCTCCATCATTACTTTTGGGATGGGTCAATGGACTGAACTCCCTTCCTCCCCTCAGGTCAAGGAGAGGAGGAGGAACGGAAGAGACTCCTTGAGGTTGAGAGCCCCCTGCCATCTTCTTGGGTGAGTGTTGATTGTGCATTTGTCTATTAGAAGCCATCTAAGAACTCGGTGCTGTAGTAGAGAATTTCCTGTACTGACATCTGAAACCTGCTTTGTAAATGTTGCATTCGAATAGATCATTGGTATTTGTGAATTCAGCTACTTGTTTTGAGGATGATAGGACCTACAGTTGACAGACTGCTCATGATTCCAGTACTGCCAGAGTCAGGTCTGTAGTTACCACAGTATTTGCTATCCCTGTTAAGAAATGAATCCAGCTGCCCTCAGTTCCTCTAACCTCTGAGGATCAGCTGTAACGCAAGGGGATTCATCTCTTACTTAATTTGTCCCCTTTCAAACTGCAACATACTTGTTAAAGGATATTCTCAGCCTCTTCAGAAGAGGAAAAAAAGGAAGAGGATTTTTTCCCTCTCTCTTCATACAGTATTACATTTCCTCATATTATGGCTATGGTTCAATTCATATAATTGAAAGTTAAATAGCTGAGATTTCAGATTTACTTTTGGATCATATAATTGCACAGTAGGCATTTGCTATAACTTTGGGCCCATGCTATCAATCCTAAATTGTTTTATTTTGGAAATCATTCATAAACTAGTATAGTCTTCTCTTGGATATGTATATGTTGATAATAATGGAAGTAGTAAAGCTTGCATCCATTTATATGAAAACATTTTTGGTTTAATTCAGGCTGTACAAACCAGCCTAGTGTGGAGTTCATCTTTTTGTATACACAATACAACAGATTAAAAAAATGCCACGCTCATACCGAAACTACCAATTAAAACGTTTAGCTAACATCTTTTCTTTTTTCTTTTTTCTTTCTCTCACAGCCTAATGGGGTTGTCGTTCTTTTTCTATGAGGCTTCTATGCCCTCTGTGCCCATCCTAAATAAGCAGTAATTGTCACTACTAGCTCCTGCCCTTCTTCATAATTGAAGTGTTACTTCATCTGGTCTCTAAGCCTAGAAGTTAAACTCAACATCTCCTATACCTTCAAAATAAACTCTGATAAGTTTGTATAAGTTACTCAAACCCAGAGATCATCATAGTTTTGTAATGGTATATTCCTCTGACTGTTTTCTTATGTTTGGTTGATCAGTTTTGTTTTTAAGTAATTATAAAAATAGATACAAAAAAAAAAGAATAGAAAAAGGGGAAATGTTGTGGTTATTCTAAGTGGTAAAGAAGAAATGAAGAAAGACTTACTGTTGATGGAAGAGAATCAGGTTGAGAACACTTAAACAACCTGGACATACACAAGCCCATGGACCCTGACAGGATACACACTTAAGTGCTGGCAGAGCTGGCCCATGACATTTTGAAGCCACCCTTGATTATCTTTGAAAGGTCATGGCAGTCAGGAGATGTTTCTGACGACTGGTATAAAGCGTATGCCACCACTACCTCTAAAAAATGGCTAAGAGGAGGACATGAGGAACTATAGACCTGCCATCCTCCCACCATTCCCTGGGAAGATGAAGTGACTGGGAATAGTCACCATGGATTTTTTGAAAGGTAAATCATGCTTAGCCAACCTGATAGCCTTCCGTGGTGAGAAGACGGCCTTAATGGATGAGGGAAGAGCAGTGAATATTGTTTACCTTAACTTCAGAAGGCTTTTAACAGCTGTCTCCCATAACATTGACATAGACAAGGTGATGAATAATGGCTAGATAAGTTGTCAGGAAGGTGGACTGAAAACTGTCTGAATTACCAGGCTCAGAGGCACAAAGTCCAACCATAGGCCAGTTATTAATTTGATGGGCCTGGATCTCGGATCAGTATTGTTTAGCATTTTCACTAATGACCTAGATGATGGGAGGACTGAATGTGCCCTCAGCAAATCTGTTGATAATACAAAACTGGGAGGAGTGGCTGATATATCAGGGGCTGTGGTGTTGTGCAGAGGACCACAACAGTTTGAAGAAATGGGCAGAGATGATCCTCATGAAGTTCAACAACAGGAAATTTCAAGTCCTTCATCTGCAGAGGAATAAATTAATTCTCCAGTATAGTCTGTGAGACAACTAGCTAGAAAGCAACTCTGTACAGAAGAACCCAGGGGCTCTCATGGACGAGACAATCACAAGTCAGTAATGTACCCTCAAGGCAAAGAAGGCCAATGATATTCTGGAATACATTAAGCAGAGCTTTGTCAGAGCTTCCCCCTCTACTCAGCCTTGGTGAGACCACATCAGGAGTGTGCATTCAGTTCATCCTCCCAAACAACACCAGAGTGACTTCAGGACCCAGAGGACAGTTGAATAGTGAGCATAACATAAGGAAAAGGGTAAGAAGCAGGTGTGTTACACTACTGTCTTACCAACTTTTTCTGTATATGAGTGCTCTAAATCCACTATTATTCTTTTTCTATAATAACTAGATCTAGACTAATGATGATTCTTGAGTTAGAATTAAGGTTTATGTTATGCTAACAATAAAATCTTAGCTTTACTTATACATATAAGGTAAGTAAGATATGGGCAAAATGTATTTGCCCTTAAACAAGATTATGACCATATAAGGAACATATATTCCTTCTATAAACAGTAGGAAGAAGAAGGGGATCATCTCTGCAAGGGACAGTTTCTGTTTCCATTGACTGTATTGTGAATCAGATACCTACTTTCAGGTAGTTTAGCTGGGTGCTTAATGTTAGCCACGGTGTCTTCACTCAGGTAATAAACACGGAGTGAGAGTCGGTACAAAGATCCACTCTCGTCAGAAAATTCTCAGACCACTTCAACTCCTTTCTTCTCCTTTTTTTCTTTCCTCCTTTTTTCCAATAAAAGCATATTATTTACCAATAAAAGCATATTTTTACCTATCTGCCAAAAATTCTTCTTGATTACAAGCCCTAATTCAAGGGCCAATTAAAACCTGACAATTAAAAATGTGTTTCAGGTGCCTCAGAGACATCAAGAAGAAATAAATGAAAAATCTTTACAGTCTGTATGTAACCCATCTTGAAATCTTCACTTCATTATGATTACATTTTTTTATTGTAGAGCTTTTGTTAGCTTTTTGTTGCTGAACAAGCTGGTTAAGTAAATTGTTTATTATAAAAAGTACTCAGTGGTTCTGTTGCCACATACATCAATGCCTTCTAACTTTTACTTAGGACAAACAATAATAAAAGCAAAACTTTACCTGGAAAAAAAAAAACATATATATTCACATATATATATATATGGATAGTACTATCTTACAGTTATAAAAATGCTAAAATATATTTCATCATTCTTATAGACAATAATTTGCTGCTGATTTATCAATAATAAAAGAATACTTTATTAGAGTTTATGTACAAAGGAACATTCATGTCATTTATGGGATGTGGAAAAAAAACAAAAGACTGTGAATGCATCACATAAAATGCAAGCTTCACAAACAGTGAAAAAAAAGGTTTAAAATCAGTGATTTCTTCTGGGGCTTAGAGTGTAGCTGAGAGAGTTGATAGTCATTTCTTTCTTTGTCCCATTCACAGAGGTCTAAGTCTTTAATATTGTCTTATTATTATTAACATTAATATCAGTATTAAATGATTAATAATTGACATTACCATTAACCTTGTTTTAAGTAAGAAGAACTAATGATAGCAAGCAACACATTTAAACAGCTAAACTGATATTCATGTTAATCTATTTCACATAATTCAGAACCTTGAACATGTACAGGAGTAGATTTTGTTAAGAAAGAGTTCATAAAAATCTTGTCAAGATACCATGGTTCAAGCAAAAGCTTCTCAACTGTCAGAAAATGAAAAGTACATAATATGAGGCCTTTTTGAAATATGATAATATATTAGGTTAGAGTTCTTCCTAAGGGAGCAAACCCTCTAGGTCTACTTCTTACGTAACAGAACTGAATTTACAATTTACAATGCTGCACCTAACTGACAGATGCAAAACATTCTGAGTAGAAGAAGTCCCAATTCCTACTGAATTCTCTGTTTCCTATTGAAAATGAAACACTATTCAGTCAAAAAATAGGATCCTAGAACCAGAAATACAGACAGCAAAATGGATCCTGTCTCTGCAGCCCATTTTTATAACATTTAGTTAAGAGCAGAGATCTAAGATATGATCCTTTTCCCAGATGACTTTGCCTGTACCTATTTTTTTGAGCAGCGTAGACCAAGACAAGAGGGCCTGTAAAGCAAAACAGTTGCTCAAATTATATGAAGCAGGATTCCTATCAAGTATAAAACAGTCAGGATCTGGTCCGGTTACATGGACTCAATATCCATTAACAACATTCCACTAGTCCCAAGCAGAGCGACTCAAAACCTTTCTCGGTTTGAGTTAAGACACTGGCATCATTTATGTATTTTATTTTATAGCAGACAGTTAACAAATAACAACAACAACAACAACAGAGAGAGAAAATATCCAGTAATGGAGAATTGCCCATGTGATGTCATTCCAAGATAAATTTTTTTGAGAAATTTAAGTACTGAAATCTTTTCTTCAGACTGAATTGGTTTCACAGACATAAGCATCTGGAGACCTGAGAGAGGTGCCTATGCCCTCATAGACCAATATATTCTGTGATGTTAGTAACTGTATAAGGGCCGCATATGTTATGTTGTACAGGCCTTGTGAAACTTAGGTGTCTATGTAGCCTTGAATTCCTGGTCTTCATCTGGCTACCAGATTTTGGGGGTATCAGAGTGGGGTGTCCTAATGTTAAATATTTGCCTGAATTTGAATGAAACATATAATCAGATCTCTGTGGACTAGTATCTTATTGAAATTTCAAATTGAAAGTTTTGCAGGATCAGATCCCTGACAACCATTTCAAAAGTAGAGGCTTTGCTGTACCTACAGACACGGGTAGAATCATGTTGCATTCTGCAAAAGCTGTAATCTACTACAGAGGTTGCTACACAAGCAGCCCCAGAAAAAGTGTATTTTTGTAATATTGGCTACAGGTCACAACAGTATTGAATATGAACAGAGAGACTATTAGTTGAGGTTTCTTGTTTTGTAAATTATTCATATTTCAATTTAGCAGATTTTTTTTGTATTGTTATTGAAATCTTCCTGCCTTGGAGCAAGCTTCCTAATATCGTAAATTAATATAGTTGCCTGCCACTTTTATAATGCCTGGGTTTAAATCTGGTTTAGGTCATAAGTGAAATTAGTCTAATGGTTTCAAATTAGTCCTTAGCAGATATATGTCCATATCACAAAACTACTACTGCACATAATGTGGCAGTAAAGTAGCACTTGCAGGCTATTCTCCATGTAGCCCAGAAATTAAATAGCAGGGACACTGCAGAGGAGGTACACTTTTCGTAGCGCTATGCTATTTGAATCATGTCTATGCATGACTTTCTTATTTTCATGAGAATTATTATTCATCAGATTAGTTAACAGAATCAAGTTATCTAAAAAAGTGGTCCTTTGCATTTTGATAAGCCAAATGATAAGATAATACCATTTTATGTTGTTATCCCATTTGATATATGCTTTGTCAAAGACACTTTGTTTCGTTCATCTCGTTTATATCTATAGGCAAAAAACGTCTGTTGTACTAATCATGTGGGAAAACAACATTTTTGTTATTTTTTTTTTATTTATTTTTTTAAGTATGGATGCTATTTAGAACTTAAAACAGCCAGGCAAGCAGCACTTAGGAATTCAAATGAAAACAATATAACTTGGCTACTGTTAGTTGAATTCAGAAAACTCATTTGCTGATTTTTATTTAATCAGCATGATGAAAAAGTGAAAAAGAAAAAAAATAAAGAAATATTATCAAAGAGTTTGTACAGACAATTCTATTTGTAGTGCCAATAAGGCATAAATAAATAAACAAATAAATAGTAAATGTCTACTATTGAAATTCTTATGTGTTTGAGACTGTAAGTCCCTGAAATCTTCATAAACATAACCAAGAGGTAAAAATTAATTTCTGTACTTACTAAAGCAAATGGACACTCCTAGCTGGGCCTAACTGCTCAGGAATATAGAGTCATACTTGGATAGGGCAAATTTCTGAAGAAGTGTCATGTTTTCTTTAATGCCTATTGCATACTGCAGTATAAAAAGTAACAAACCACATTGGACCTTCAGATCCATACATAAGTGAAATTAAGGTCTGTCTCACAATTGCTTTTCCACTGCATGTACAAATGCATATACAGGTTAGTCTTGATATATACATATGCACATTTAAATATATTTATGCACTTGCATATGCACACATATTCTATGTATTATATATCTACACACATGTATATACAATAAAAGTATTTTACTTAAATGAGGAAATATTCTCTCAATCAAGATTTTATAAATTAAACATTTCAAAAGCAAAATTTCAAGATCTCAGTCTTGCCCTTGTGGGCAAGTCTTGTGGCTAAAGACTTATTTATTAATATTTTGTTTTATTAAACTTTCAGGTGGAAAAAAGATAATATAGAGGAACATAAAGATGTAACCACAAGCACTGAATAATTAAGAAATCAATAAACAATTTAACATTTCTTTGATGTTCAAATGATTTCAAATGACCTTCCTGAGATAGAAACTAACCCAGTGTATGCAATATGAAATCTTTAGCTGGCTAATGTATCAATTAAAGTTGAGTAGACTGGTACTTTTTGATTTAACTATCATCTTAACTGTTTTGAGAGGTTAATTTGAAAGATCATTGAATCACTACAATATTCGTTGAGCAAAAGGTAAATAAAAAAGAATAGTTAGAAATGAATACACATCCAGAGAGAATATCAGTGAGCTGTGGGAGGTAGGTGGTGAGAGGACACCCTGAATGACGCTCCTTCTTCCAAAGTCCATGATATTACTTCCTACTTTTGAACTTTTGAGGACTAAGACCAGACAAAATCTAGGGAAAATCAACATTTTAAAATTATTATTATTATTATTGTTAACAGAAATGTCAATCTAGGTCAGAACTCGTATGAACAGATTGAAAAATTTTGTGTGTCTGGACCTGAGAGAAGCAGGCAGGAATTTTGACAATATTGCCTCTGTATGGGGCAAAAACTGACGAGTGTCACCACAGAGAGGAGGCTGAGACAGGGTCCAGAAAAGACTTGAACACAGAGTATTATTATTAGTAGTAGTATTATTATTAGTATTATTATTATTATTAGTTCTTTACATGCAGCCACATAATGTTGATGTATAAATATACCACAGTAGGAAACTGATTTTTTTGACTGGTATCAAAAGACTCTGAATAAATCTTCTCCCTTCACAACATCTACCTGCAGTAATCCTGTAAGGGTCATTCTGTCAAGCAACTTTGCTGCTTCCACACAGCATATTTCAGCCCAAATGGAGCCTAGCTATTCCTCTGTTGCTGAGCATAATATTAAAGATTCATCTCTAGGACCCTGAGGCCCTATAAATTACCGAGTGTCTTGAGCATGAGGGTGCTCTCATTCCTCCCAGAACAAACCCAGCTCCCCCAAGAGTATAAATGAATTCACCCCAAATGTGTCACCGTGTATATATAGAAAGTCTGTCATTCACTATATGTATCAGGTTTTTAAATGAGTCAGTGTTCCTCGTACACAAAATGATCTTTATGTGATAGTGGCAATAGATTTTCCCAAGGTAACGGGTAGCACTGAGATTTTGTGTTCACCTTTTGTATGCCCTCTTCGTGTCAGCCATGTTGATGAAGTCTACAAAGCAGCCTGAATTGAAAGTCAGCTTGATAATTTGTATCTTGCTCTCTTACCTATCATTATAGCTCATCATTATCTTCTAAAAGATTTTCCATTGCTTCTGAAACAAGTGAAGTCAGCACTCTCTCACTCTCTCCTTAGGAAGCAGTATAGCTGTCAGTATGCCAATCTACCCACAAAATGCTGCATCCATTTAGCAGTTCTGAGGAAGAACGAAATGGATTTTGCCATATTTGATCAATTTTAAGTTTATTTTTATGTTGGTTCAAATCATTAAGAACTTGAGCAATAAATGAGTAAATGGAAAATATCACTGAAAGTGATGTTATATGGAAATAATCATGAGAATTATCAGGATTTCTAAGGACATTAAGTTCCTAATCAACTTTAGAAATATGGAAAATTACCTTTTTTTTTTTTTCCTTTTCAAGACAATTGAATATTTTAATGCAGAAGTTCTTTCAGACAACAGAGGGAGCAGAGACAATAGTGATTAACTACAATCTATGTCTCGCTGAGGAACTCTGAGTATAAACTATAGCTGCAAGCTACTCACTACTAAGGACTCTCTAACAGTCCATTGATTATATAAGTAATTATAAGTAATTATATAAGTAAAGCCACTTACACCTTTTACTCTGAATCTTTAAAAAACAAACCAAATATTAATATCAGAAATATTAATGTCAGAAATCAAGAACTCAAAAGTCAGTGAAAATTTCCTGCCTCTTGCAGAGAAATAGATTGAAGTGCATGCAAATCTAACGCTGATTTACTTAAGCTTAGAATGCTAACATGGTTTTGGAGATAGCTTAAGTACTACTGTGAACTTATTTAAACAAAAATTCAATTCTGGGATCATTGATCTTCTGTGAAAAAAAAAAAATCTTGTAAATCTTACGCTTGTCCCCCAAAGCATGAACATTTCAGCAACATATAAAAATAAATGTACATTTAAATGGCAAAGTCTGAGTCATGTATCAGATGCAATAACAGCAGAGGCATTCCAGTGAAGAGTGGCCAACAGTTATTTCCAGATTTGCACAGAATGAAAATACTCAATTGTAGTCTAAGTGTATAAGCTGCATACTCAGACAGCCAGTTCATAAACAATATGCTTTGTTGGCAGTGTAAGAGTAATAAAATATATGCACACACGCTTATACATATACATACACATGCACATATACACACACGCACTATACAAATATACACATACATACACTCATACATACGTACAGATGCATATACACATACATATACCTGTAAATAAACAGAAAACAAAGCCAGACTGCTGTAGAAGAGGAGCCTCTGACTTACCAGTGTTTGGAAATAGCAGTGTAAATACCAGAGCTCCAGTCCTTGCTCACTGTCAGAAATTTGAATCCTTGTCTCTTCTTTGTATTTCCAGCCTCTGACCACATAATGAGGTTGACCAGAGCAATTGAATTTGACAGTCATTTTTCTCTGACTTTGAAAAATATAGGTAGGGCTATATTCTCCAGTGTGACTCTAGAAATCTTTGATTTTGACTTTTGATATAAGCTTTTGGAAACCAGAGGGATGCATTATGAGCACTGATGAATATGAAAATTATGACATCAGTTAGTACTGCTATTAGGTAAGATATCGGCTGGTGTTAGATCTGCAATAACATTTTCCACACTGACTCACTCTGACTCCCATGAAACAAATGTCCATAGATTTTGTTAGAGCATTCACAGTTGGTGAGTAGCTCTCCCCCTTGAATGCCAAGGCACTCAACACATCTCATGTAACAGTTCAGCTATATCCTAGTGAATAGCCTCCTGTTGATCACTTTCCCAATAGGTGATTGAACTTGAAAGACCCAAATCAAGAATCATCTTTGTTCTGTGCACTGCAGCCAGTCAATCTCCATCTTCTTTGCTCATCTTTGACCTATATTTTGCTCTTCATTATTTCGTTGCCTTACATTTCCAGGACAAATATCTGGATCATGTTCTGCATTGGCCACTTCTACTCAGCTGACAGGTTGAACACTAAATCTGATATTGTATGTTTGTTTTCGTTACAGAAGACAGGGTGGAAGGTTCAGATTTCTACTAGAGTCACCAGTTCTTCCTTCTCTAAGTCACTGTTCTTCCTACTTCTTTGTAATAGGCTACATAAAGAAGTCTTGGAAGTCCAGATAACAAAATTGACAGACAAATATGTATTTTAAGAAATAAATAATGACATAGTTAACTAATCAATTTCTTTGTTTTACATTAGCAGTTACCACACATTTTGAGAAGCTGCTAAGATCTAGTGCTTTGCACATATTTTTCAATAACTAATCATAATTAATACTTGGACTGTATATCTCAGTATGAAATATTGCAGTTTGAAAGCTGTAGTGGTAGTGATGGTGGGGGAAGAAGGAGATATCAAATCAGTATTGGATTCACAAATAGTCTGTGGACCATAGGTCCAATCGCCTTCCTAGGAGCAAATCGAGTTCCCGAATAGTGGGATCACCTATAAGCTCGACCCTGGCAGTATCGGATTCACGAACAGTCTGTCAACTGTAGGTCTGATCACCTCCCCCCAGACAAGTAGTCAAGTTCACAAACAGCATGATTTATTCAAATGCAACATTTACAAAGCAGGTTTTGGATGTCAGTAGGGGAAATTCTCTACTACAGCGTGGGTTTTTTTCTAGCTCTGATGTATAAATGTACAATCATCACTCACCCCTGAAGATGGAAGAGGGCTCTCAGTCTCGAGTCTCCTTAGGTGGCGTTCCAGTCCGAGGGGAGGAAAGGGGGATCAGCGCATCGACTGATCCAAAATTTACAATGGAATCTTCCCTCTCACTTATTAGTCTCCTCAGGCAGCGCCTCGACCTGAAGGGAGGGAAGGGGGCTCAGCCTGTCGACTGACTCAGGAGTTACAATGGTTTCTTTCCCCCACCTTTTCATCCTTAGTTCACCTTTTATACTTTTCTTTACATTCAGGTGGAACTTGAGTGATTAGAGTCATACTTAATATTGTTATTGATTGGTGAAAAAGTTTCTCGCTTTCATTTAAAGGTACAGTCAACCGAAAATCTAGAGCGCATGCTCAGTGAGGGGTGGTCGTACCTCGGAGGTAGGTAACTTTTGGGATGGAGGTGTGGTTTTCACATTATAATGAGCAAAGTTCATCTGAAAGGAGTGATTTGCCACCCTTGCCGGCTCAGCACCGGTCATGTTATTGTGTATCTCCCATCAGGCAGCCACTGTGTGGCTTATCAGCAGCCCAGCACAGGGAGTGCAACAGAGTTTGGCCGCGGTGTCTTCACTCCGCTCCATCCTTCATTACTCCCCTTTGCAGCTGCGAGGAAGGCAGATTGTGTTGCCCAGGGAACAATGGAGGAGCTGAGTCCTTGCGCACCAGCCATCCTGGAAGTGGCAACTGTTTATCACCCCAAGTAGGCCTCTGTAATGCCAAAACTTCTGTTAGGCCCTAGTTTTCCTCTCAGTTCCTGCTTTCAAACAATTCTTCCACACTCACTCAGAAGGATCTCAAAACAAGAGATCATGAATAGGCAGGCACAATGTGTTATCCTCTACTGAAGAAAGAAAGTGTTTAGAGGTATTACAACATAACTGCCAGTAACATTGAAAAGTATTGTGAAATTTTTCACATGGTTTACTCATAGCAACCAGGGTCTTAGTTATCAGATCTTTGGACTAGGCCTTCTATCACACACCTGTATCAGAATAGTCCATTTGCTCTAAGAGGATTAAAGCTAGCATTTTCTGTGCTTGTAGCATTTGGTGATTGCAGTATATGTAGCATTTACGCATTCTAAAGTTGTATTCCAGTGTAGTAATATGGTGGTAGATATAGCAGATAAATTTCAAATAACCCATTGCTTAGCCTTGATTTGAAAATATTGACATAATTCACGGTCACTTTTTGACATAAAAAAAAATTTAAAAATTAGATGACAAAATATTATCTGTTAATAACAACAAAATGAATTTACCATCTCTCTTCATGAAAATATTTACAAACTGCTTTCTGTGAACTTATTATGATCAACCATACTACTGGCTTCTGGCAAGCAATAAGGAAGTCTAACAGAACTCTATGCCCTACAGACAAGAACAGCCACAGAAACCCAACTGAGCAAAGGGAGAATGGAAGGACATCATTGAGAGCTATCAGGGTTACTGGTTCCTTTCATAAGACTGGAGAACAAAGAAGAGACAAGAATTATTTTTCTCTGGCAGACACTCATTTAACAATCCTAGGAAAGAGCAATTCTCATTCACATCATCTGCTTCTGTGCTAAAAGTGGCTTGGAGAATGCAACCATGGGGAGGCACGTTTTGATCAAGTCTGCTGTTTTACCTTTCAAAGTGAATGAGATAACGTGGCGGTGGAACAGCACCTTTTAATCAGACCAGCAGGATTCCATTGAAATGAAGTACAATGCAGCTGCAAGTTAGTATTTCCCTAAAACAGGTGCATCCTACTCCCTTTGAAACTGCAAGCAGAGCTCTCATCCCTGTGTCCCAAGCCAGGCTTCAGCAGAAGTTCAACAGAACTGCACTCAGCATTGCCTTTTTCTCTTTGTCCTTTTGTTGTATCGTCTTGCTGTGCAAAGTAGATTTATAGATGTACCAAAAATAAATTTAACCAGAATAAGTCAAATGAGTTTTGGATAGGGTTTTTTTTTTTTTTTGAGGGTAAAGCAGGCTGAAGTTTAAAATCTTTTCTTGCCTTATTTGCCCTCATAGTTAGTGTGTTTCTTTTATGACTGAACTTAAAGCATGGCAGTGGATTGTATTATGATTGGAAGAAGATCAGAAATAGACATTTTGGGGGAGGGAGAGGGAATGGACTGATATTAACCCCTGCATACCTCTATACTCTCTGTTGCTAGTTAATAAATACAGTACTGGAAGCTATGTTCCTCCCTTCCCTTTTATGTACACCGCAGAACAGATTAATTAGCCATATCTGATGCAGTTGTGGGCAGCATAATGATCACAGAGTGTATCCTACAGCTCCTGGGAATCTGCCTAGCAATAAGAAAGCAGAAGTTGTGAAGAGAAAACAGAGAAAAATCCAGAATTATCCACAAAGTTCAACACAAAAGGGAGAAAGGAAGGATAATTATACTACCTATCTTATTCTCTTTAAGCTGATTTCTAAGATACATTTTTAGGGAATGGAGACATCAATCTTTTAGATGTTATGGAGCTAAACTCAGGCGATGTGAATATTTCTGCTGATTAACCTTGTTCACCCAAATTTCACCAGGCGCATCTCTCCACAATGACCAAACAGCACCTGCTCATCCCTACTGTTTCTCAGCATGTGACTGACTGCACAGCCTGTGACTTCTGTCCAGTGATCTCTCCAGCTCTTCAGATATTAGTCCAAACTTAATACCAGCAGCATAGCCTGAGAGTCAGGACTGCAGAATTAAAAAGGTGGGAATCAGTGTCCAACTTCTACTGCTATTTGAAGAGCAAAGCAGTAACTTTTTTCATTTCTGTAGAAGGACAAACATCTTGTGACAGCCTTGCCTGATTTTTACACCCCCAGCAGCAGAAAATGGTTATTTACCTCACAAATTTAACGGCATGAGAGTTTTATCTTGAGAGCTATGGACTCCAGATGTTCTTCCACTTAAATTTATGGCCAAAAGTTTAGAGACTAACGGAACATGAGTGTCTCAAACTTAAATTAGAGAACTGGCCTTCACAGGTGGGAGTTCAGAAAAGCATATATTCAGTAGGCATAGCTTACTCCTGTATTGGACAGTCATCTTGTTAAACAGAAACTTAAAATAAGCAAGCTATTGCAAAAAGTGAAGAAATAAGTCTGCAGTGTGTTGTAGTTGTAATACACCTTTTCAATTCCTCTCTTTAAGACTGCTGAAAGTAGAAAGTATAAGATAGCTGAATGACTTTTTCCTCCTTTCTTTATAACTCCTATGTGAAGGAACATTGGAGATGGCGGAGATCTTCCTGAGAATAGGTGGGCTATAAGATAACTTCTGAACCTGGAAAGCAGATGCATTCACTGTTCCATTGAATGTAATTTATTAAAAGGAGCAAAGGGGGATCAGAGTGGGAGTGTGTTATAAGCTATGCAAATGGTTTCTAGTGAAAAGGCAGAATTTGGACATTTCTTAAGCCAGCGTAAAAGCTTAGGAAGTCATATTATATTGCGGATGCTTCAGACCACACATGGGATTTTAACCCCATCCAGGTGTTCCATAATCTGGGGTATTTGGTTCAAGTTATAGGCTCACTGTACCCACAATGGGTTCAGAGTTTATAGCTGTCAGTTTAACATTCCGTTTGCCTCAGAGCAGGATTTAGAAAAGAATACTTATTTCTTCTGAGCTTATGTTAGAATTTTGGAAGTTAAATTAACATTATTCCTCAGGGATTTTTAATTTAAGATCCTACATCTCTATATTTTTATTAGACTTCTGATTTTTTTTTTTTTGCCTTCACTACACCTCTGGGACTCAAATCTTGTAACTGTTATGCAAAGTTTCTCTTCCAATGTAAATGATTTTAAATCACAAGAGTAAGAAACAAGTAGAAATGCAAAATGAAAAATAATTAGCGGAAGAAGTCTAAATGATAGCAGATGGGAAGAAAATAGGCAAAATTAAATGGAAAAATGATGCTCAAAATCAATGTTCCTTTCACTTGAAAGCAGAACTAAGTTATGATAAAAAAAAAAAGACCTACATCTAATAAAACAAAAGGAGCGTGATTTATCTGATTGAATATAGTATATAAGTTTGAGCTAATAACTCCAGTCTCCTCTTATACTGGAAGAAAATAGGTAACTCTGGAGGGCAATTCATCTGAATTATCTTAAATGCCCATGGATGAAATGAATGGTCATCTCAATATACTGATTTGTATTTGATTATAAAGGAAGCCTGGGGTGACCCCCCAGGTTTCTAATTTTTAAATGCCTACATAGGATAGATAAATCATATCTAAGACATTCAAACACATGGAATGAGAAAATGAAGTGGAAATATTGGCAGAAGATACTTTGAGACTATGGTGTAGAGAATCATAGAGAATATCAGATAGATATCTAGACTCAAACACTTTGGCTTTAAGGATCTGATTCAAAGTCCACTGAAATAAACAAAAAGGTCTGAAATACCATTGGCTTCAGATTAATGACAAGAGAAACTTCTTACCCACTTCACAAGATATTTATAAACATTCTTTCAACTCCTAATTCAACTCCTTAACAGTTCCTTGTGTTCCTTATTTCAGTCCTCTGCTATAAGTGGTTTGGCTTTTATCATATTTTGTCGTCTTCCCCCTTCCTATTTTGTTATTTGATAATAAAATTTTGCTTTTGTTCTGGAGGTATTTTCAGTTCTGTTTACTAATTTCCAAATCATTTTGAGGGAAGCCAAATAGTTTTGCATAGGGTTAACTTCACAGCTTGATCTCACAACTCCAATGAGTCTCCTCCTCACTTTTGTATATTCACACTAAACAGCCTTCACCTAGATGTACATACACGCACAAACAGATCACTTTTAATTTCTATGATTTATGCAGTCACTGGGCTTTACATTTTAAATTTGAAAACAACAAAGCTTTCAAGCATGTCTTTAAAAGCAGACTACTTTCAGGACCTGCGTCACAACTGCAATGCCTACTCCATGGAGTCCCAAGATCCTTTCCATCTCAATTGATGAATGACAAACTGCTTATTTCCCTCCTAACACACTCCCCAATTGCTCTCCTTCAGAAAACAAACCTACAATGTGGGACCACACAGGCAAAAAAAAACACGGAATAAAATTTATTTCTGAGTGAGGGTCCAAAAGATAGGTAAACATAAATCTATTTGCTGCACCGCAGCAAATCATTTGCTCACTACTGCTCAGAGAGGGAGCTTTTTGAACACCTACTGCTGCCTTATACAGTTCTACATGAATTCCAAGAAACAGAAAGCAGTCAGTTTCTAATAAAATTCTGTTTTCTACTCCCCCTTCAGTTTTCTGCATGATTTCTTTTCTTAAAAGAAAAAAAAGTGCTAACAGCTGACAAGCAAGTGTTTCTTATAATTTTATTTATTTTTTTTAATAAATGAGTGAACAGTAAAGATAGTTCCTGCACACATTTTCCAACATAAGTTCTATTTTTATATCCAGTAGGTTGGTTCAGCTCCCTTAGCATGTCACAGGTCCCAGTAATGATAAAATTTGATACACAAGAGATCCATGGCTGTTGTTGTCGTTGTTTTTCAATTATTGGCTAACAGATTTTAGGAATGAGTCAGTGAGAAATGCAAATTTTCAAAAGCCAGTCTGATGCTTAATAAAGTGGCAATAATTTGCCTTGTGATATCTTCTTTTTATACACACAAAATCACTGTTCACAGTGGTTCAGTCCCACAATCTGTCAAATGAGTTTTACGTACTTGGAGGAATCATCATTCAGGACAGGATCCGTCTCATCTAAGTTAATTCCTTACAAAATCAGAGACCTTGCCCAAATTAGGCTTCTAGAGTCCAGACTCAGTGGACTGTCACATTCATCAAATAAAAGCAATTCATTTCATCACTTGTAGACATCTAAGGTATTCTTCAGCAGGGATGCATTTGCAAATTTGCTGGGTGTCTGTCTCACTGTACTATATAAAAAGGGAAGCTAATATAACTATCTTATATGAGACGTCTGTATTTCAAATAATTAAATCACATTAAGCTTATTATAAAGATAATAATTTAACATTTGAGTCTACCCATTATACATTTCTTGGTTGACAGTTTCAGAAGATATATCAGATATAAATAGCTGTATTGTTTCTGTCTATAAGCAAACAAATGTATATCACCACCCTCACTTCCTGAAGGCCAACAGCAGCCAAAGGGTTTCACACTTTGAAAGCCAAAATGTTTCACTATTTTGAAACAGTTATTTTGAAAAAAAAAATACCATGGAGCATTGTGATAGCTCTGAACCCTCAGACCCTCATTCAGGGAATTTTGATTGAATTTTTAGACCTAGCCAAGAAGACTCACTCACTGAGATGAAAGGAAAAAGTCATCCTGCTTGGGGAATAAGTCTCAAAACTGGCAGCACCTTTTCAGTAATTACAGTTGCCTTTTCCCTGTTCCTCTATTTTGATGGTCCAAGCACCATCTCATATTTGGATTAACTTTGGATTGGGGAGTGATTAGAAGGTGCCTGTGAATTTATTAAATGTAGTACGTACATCAGGTTTATATATCCAATAAAAATTATCAATATAAAATATACATATATATAATTACAGTTCTGATAAGCACCTTTCATCAATCCTCTGGTATTGGCTCTGTAATTACTTTAATTTCTCACATCTATTGAGCTAGTGACACCAGTACAAGTCTCCCTGTTCAAGGTGAATAGGTGAGCATAAATAAGAATCTTCTGTTCATTTATCCTCCTGTGATCCTCCCAGGAGGTCAGAATTTCCAATTTCTCAGTTTCTAGCTCCAAACTCAGGGCTAATATCTGAAACATGGGCATATTTGTACAAAATGAATTTGCAATGCCTTGCATGTTTTATCTTCTAGCACACAGTTAATATGGCTTTGGAGCTTAGGTCTCAGAGCAGAATGATTTATTTATTTAATTTTATGTAGCTCACTTCAGTATTCAAAGGGCAGATCTAGATTTATCACAGGTGGGCAGTTTGTAGAGATTGACATGATCCTAAGGCTTTCAATTCTCAAATTTACTTTGTGTCAGCCACAAGAGTATGAGAACTTCAATTTGTGTAAGTCCCAAGAGAACTAATTATGTGTTAAGAAGAATGTGCATTTTACTGTGTAGCATATAACACAGAAAAATTACCATGCATCAGGCTCTTGAGAGACAGAAGAACTTTAGACAGGTAGTCAGTATAGTTGTGCATGAGTTTGTTCTAAAGTGAACTCCCTTGAAGGCTTATCAAAAGTAATACCTTTTTTTACTGATTTAAATGTATCATCTTCCCACAGTACAGAATTTTGCTGCTTAAAATGCTGTGGATATGATGGTCATGTGAAGGTCTTTTACAAAATATCAGGTTCAAAAAGAAAAAAAATCCATTTTTTTTTTCTTTTTACTAGCACTGCTAGGAAAAAAAAAGTTATTTTCACAAGAAGGTGCTAGTTTTCTTACTGCAAAACATGCAGTCTGACCACATTCGGAGATACTAACTGGCTATCTGAGATATCTCTACATACGAAATTAATATGTATCTAATGAGTAGTACCTCATTAATAAATGAGATAGATAGAAACATTGAGCTAACAATTTCAACAATCATGTGATCATCATTGCTATATATAAATATCATTAATAAGCAGCCTCTCCAATTACCTTTTCCTTATATTTTGTATTGATGAGTTGTGTAAAGGCACAGATTTTACTTAAATGGAAAACCTGAATTAGATATTTTAGAAAGATTTGGCTGCTTTCTCTGAAAGTCTGTGAATAATTTAGTGATGGTACACTAAAGCACAGGTTGAAGTTCTGCAGTGCAGCTACCTGGGGGAAAAAAAAAAAAGGCACAAAAAACAAAAACATCAATTCAAAATGAGTCTATCTGTCAGAAAATGTTTTTGTAGAAACCAATTCAGAACAAGAGAGTGTTTTTCCTTATCTTACATACTTCCCACAAGAACACTTAACTGCAGCACAGCTTGCTTTTGATTCCAAAAGACACATCCTTGAATCAGAGATCTGTGTATTGCGAGGGCGGACACAAACCTGGATGTGTCATACGCTAGGAAAACATCCTAGGTTTTTGGGCATGTACAGTCATAAGGAGAATGGAAAGATAGGTACGATCTGATTCTTAGGTTTACAGAAACACTGTAAAGTTCCAGTGTCATTCAAACCTTTTCTTGAAACTTTAAAATTCACATCATTGTACTCCAGTTTTCTCTCCATGAGGTTACAGTGGCCTTCTCCTTATGTATGCAAGATTATGTCAAACATGAGTCCATCTGACATTAAGGCCTTCCAGGCAACATCATCAACAAGCCA
Source organism: Tinamus guttatus (assembly GCF_059628265.1). Classification (NCBI taxonomy): domain Eukaryota; kingdom Metazoa; phylum Chordata; class Aves; order Tinamiformes; family Tinamidae; genus Tinamus; species Tinamus guttatus. The sequence continues at coordinate 240,567 of NW_028289020.1, read as the reverse complement.
GTAACTCAAGAGAATATCCCTAGAAATAACAATTTTGTATTGATTTTATGTATTTACATCTTGATTTTATATATTTACACAAAAACTCGACTTGGCCTTGTTTTATTTTACCAAATTGCATAGGTTGTTACCTGGGTTATGCCATTGGACATACACATAGCAAAATCAATTTCTAAAATAAAATGTAGGAAGAGATCATATTTTCAATGTGTATGTGTGACGGATATGCTCCTTCCCCAGCTCATCCTGACTTCTCACACGTAGCCCTGTTCAGGTGCTAACTACCACATTATCTGATCCTGGTAGTTGCCTCCCTGATTTCTTCCCCCACCCAGACATCAACCATCAATAACAGTCCTGATGGCCCTATCCTGATGGGGAGATAAGGCTAACTGTGAGTACATCAGCCAACAGTCATTTCTGAATTGAAAGAATGACTATCAGTCAATCATCTTATCCCATAAATACAATACGGAGACAGCCCAAGAGCCCATGGAGCTCTCCTTGCACGGCAGCGGGCTGCATACTGGGATCTCCCCTTGAGCAGGGACGCCTCTCAAGGATACTCCCCGAGGTTAAGAGATCCTTCCCACTACAGATTTGTGGTAAGTGACTATAGCGCGCCTTTCTCTCTCTGAATTTGTAAACTTTACTTTGTAACTGTGCACAAATCCCTTAGTCATAAACCGTTGACCAGGTCTGGGACTAGGACTGGATTCAGCCGCACCCAGACTCCTCTCAGAAGGAGTTTGGAAAGCAAGGGGGTCCAGTCTGAACCTCGTGACCCAACGGGAGGGTGTCCTTGATAATTCTGTATATATCTTGAACCTCCATGCAGTAACTAATAAGTGACCTTGCCATAGAATCTCGTGAAACCATTGTCATTACCAATAAAACCTATTCCTATTCCTTTCCCACGAGTGAAGTGCATTGTGTCACTCACCCCCCACCACCACTCGTTCCGTGACAGTATGACACGAGGAAGGATTATTTCATCTTAACTTTAGTGTTCTGACAATTTAAACCTGATATGAAGTGCTAGACAAATAATAAGAGACTTGCTTTTTGAACAGTGTTTCTTTATTATTATTATTATTATTTTGAGAAGTTCTTTTGATTTCTTTATTTGGTTAACTGTACTGAAATAGAAGGGAGTGAGAAAGAAAAAGTTAGCTTTAATTATTCTTAATCTTTCTCTAGGAAGGAACATTCCTCACTGATATAGTTATTAGCATTTATAGTTGGGAGGCACTGCATTTTGAGAGCATATAACAATAATATTAATACTGTGATTTGCCTGGGAAAGAGCCATGCTTAAAATCTCTCTACTACCACAACCAGAACAGTTTTCTTCATCTGGTCTGGAGAAAGAATCTCTTTCTGCATCTTTCCTGTGAAAGCAAGGCTTGGTGGGTGATAATAACTTCCTCCCTAGCTACCGCTAAGCCTGTGATGGTTAAAGATTTAGCTGACATTGTGTTTTATTTGTATATTTTTATTTAAGACATGTTCCAAGTTAATTTATTAACTGATTAAGCTATGACCTCCTTGCTAAGAAAATTTTTAGGAATACTGAAGAACATTGTTAAATACTAACATACAGACTATAAACTGGCCTAGAGTGGCTACTGCTGCATTGAAATTAATCTTTCTAATGCTTCTCCTAAAATCAGGAGCCGATATCATGGGAGTTCACCTTGGAAGGTATGTAGAATAAGAGCCTGTTAGTAAGAACAGCGGTATCAGGCTGGGCAGAACAAACAAGATGATAGAAGTGCAGCCTAGGGCAGATTTCTAATGCAGCATCTTCAGTATAGAGATACTTCTACCAACTAAAAGCTTCCATTAAGATGCAGGGAAATTAATACTTTTCTTCATGTGTTGGTCTCTCTCCCATACATATGGAGTCTGTGTGCCAAACAGGGAAAGCTCTCATGAGAGTAAAAGAAAGCAGGGCATGCATACCAGCAAGATCCGTGCATGATAACCTCCCCATCCCAGAGTGTGAGAAAAGATACAATTAGAACATTCCAAACCTACTAGGATAATTCCTAGGGGAGGGAAGTTTCTGTAAAATTTCTATAGAAATACTCACACAGCACTATTCGCTCTGTGAGACATGCTTCTGCTTCCACCATCAAGGCCAATGCAATCTTATTGCCTCTTACCAAATGGTAGCCTCAGATATTTAAGGTTCTAACTGAGTTGCAGGCAGCAGCAATCACAACTTCATCCAAACAGTCTTTTTCAGTTCAATGTACTCTGTCATTAGAGAGGTAAAATGAAAGAAGCTCAACAGCAGGAATGATCCTTGAAAACAAACCCAGATATGTACACTACATGATAGGAAAATATTTCCTCTCTTTTTCCACTATAATATCAGCTCTGTAGCCATTCAGAGCTGTGTTCAGCAAAGAGAAACTTACAAGTAAGGAGTTCCACTCTCCTTTTCTGAGAGCAGAAATACAAGTTCTTATGAAGTAAGTGCCCTCGCCTGGGTTTATGAATGTGTCTCATGAATCTGATCTTTGGGACTTCTAGTTTTTACATCATCAGTAGATCCTGTCAAAATTCCTTCCCCTGCAATTCTGCACTTTCTGCTCTCATTTTATTAGATGTATACAATGCATACTCAAATCAGGCCCTTGCTGTATCAGTGCAATAAGAAAATGCCTTATGAGCGAACCTAAAACACCTCCTCAATCTTCTGAGGATTAGAAAGACAAGACAAATGACATTTTATTCATGTTTAACCCCCGTAAGTTATTTTGACCTTTCATGGTGGATTTGCTTAAGTGAGCCTGAGTCATATCTCAAGCTGTACATCGTTCAGCAGTTTCAGTGTGCGGGATGATGCAAATATTTTCTTCACCTTCAGTGCACACAAATTTTCCTCAACAGTATTTCAGTATGAGTTCCAGGTTAAAAACAAATCAAATGCTTAAAGCTGAAGTACATAGATCTATGAGTTTACCCAGCATTCCTGATGCCAAACTACCTATTTTGATGCTAAAGCAAACAGCTACATAGCTGAGTCACTGAATGTGTGGACTAATCTCAAAATTTAATAAATGTGATACTATATGAAATATAAATAATTGTATAATGTTGGCAGCATGCCAAAACAGAAAAAATTATCTTATCAAAGGTAAAGCTGAGACTTATATTTTGCATCAAAGTATTTCTTTAGATGAGTTTAAATTCTTTTTTCTGAGTTAACTATTAGGTATGTATAATTTTCTCCAATACATTTTTAAGTAGTTATTTCAAAAAATAATTAGTTTCATCCATTTGTTGAATATTTAAAATTAAAAATGGGATTTATATTGAACAGAAGTTATACTGACATTGCTGATTTTGCCTGGTTGGAAATGTAAATCACTAGTGAACTTCCTTTAAAAGGCTGCTCTTTATTACTAACTTATTATTATGTATTTCCACAATTAAACCTGCCAGAAAATGTTCTATTTAAAGACAGTGAAGATGAGTTAAAGGGGGAAAGCATAGCACCTGCTGAAGCCAATATGCTTATTAAAGTATGTTTGTGTTATTGTTTCAAAGTTTTGCTTGATTTTTCTAGCTCTCTTTTCACTCATACTTCATATAGTTCTTGTTACAAACTCAGGATTTCCATGGCACCTGAAAATAAAAAGAGTAAAAAGAACAATCTTTTCCTACTAACAGAAACCTTTTTTTAACACTTTCTATTCCAACGTTTCATTCCACAATCGTAGAATTACGATTCACATCTTGTAGCAAACTCAGTACCTTGTACTTGCTTCTTCAGATACCCATTAATGTCTGCTGGTGTCAAGAAAGCAGGTGCTCAGCAAACAGAAAGACTTTTCTGTGTGAGGAAGGACATTAATTCCTTCTTTGCATTCTTTCTAGGATAAAAAAGATGGACTTCAGCAACTCTATTCACTTCTGGACTTCTAAATTTGGAAAGAGATCACACTTTTTACTCTAATATGAAGTTGATGACATTCATACTGTAATCCATTAGAAGCTGAGCTGAACCATCAAATTCGTTTGGATTGTAATCCCAAGCACTTCAAATCCAGTTCTTCATAAGGGAAATTTAAATACATTAAGTCAGACAAGATCTGCAGCTCTTCACGTGTTCTTGAGATCTCAAAAATAATACTAAAAAAAAAGTGCCATTTTTACCATTGAAACTAATTTGCAAAACTGATTGAAATGCATCACAGCCATTTTGTAAGTTCTTGCAATTCTTTGCTTTACACAACATAAAATAAACACTCAGCTCCTCTTTATTGTTCTTCCTATTGATTTTTTTCTGCAAATACTCAGGGTCTTGGTTAACATTAACATCCCTAATTACATTGCTCTGATCAGCATGTAATTATCCAGCGTAAAAATGCAAATATGGTTTCTGACATTTAACTTTGTGCATTAGTGAAGTTAAAGAAGACACTTATTTACTATAGTAGCATGGTACATATTATGCTAAGAAATCTGAAACACACTCAAGTTCATATGTTAAAATGGGTTAGAAATATCCATTAAAAGTGCAGTGATCCAGTGCATTTTGAGGTGGTTCTCGTTGTACCTCCTCAACAGGAATGCTGTCTAATAATGATCGTGTGATGATATTAGACATAAATAAAATGTCCTGACTTAACATCTTACAACATATAATGGCTAATAGGGTGGTTATTATTAAACACCTGCAGCTACAAAAGCCAAAGTTTCATCTAGGACATGTAAAAGGCACTGTGATTTTTGTCACATTATTAAATTAAAGAATTTTTTTAATCCTATCCCCAAATCTCTACCATTACTGGTTTTATGATCCAGAAATGCCAGGATTCTCAATACTATAAACTTAGGAAAACAAAAGCATTGACCATAAATCACATGTAAATCGATAACATAATTGTGTTTATGCGTTCACTTCATTCATACTGGAAGGAAAAAGCAAACAAACAATCAAAAATCTTCCTGGCAAGAGTATATGAAAATTTAGAGCATGTCTCTAGTCTACCTGAAGTGGATGTTCAAGATGAACTGGAAAGATTCAAAGAGGGTAAGCGATTTCATTGTGTGGAATCTGTAGGTTAGCTCGCCCCTCAGAGAACAGGAATTTGACTGAAAAACTAGATTCAGTGACACCAGCCATACTATAAAGAAGAAAAGCATATCTAACTCCTCCTCCATCTTTACAAAGGATGGAGCTGGGCAGTAGGGAAAAGCAGTAGGAACTGTGTCCATACTAATGAAATAAACAAAATCAGAACTTCAGGTGTTGGTATTTGTTTTAACTGAGAGCATAGGCACTAGCATATTATAGCCTGGACCATTTGTCCTGGGTCACTGTTTGGAAGTTATCAGGTGTGTGGAAACACTCTCAATAAGCAGTCTGGTTGTGGTCACCCAGTTTTGGATAGTAAGATATTAACTGCTTAAACTCTAGCACTTCCAAAGCAGATAAATTTATTTTTAGAGAATAATTACATAAAGATTTGATTTACTATCAGAGATACAGCCCTTCCCAGACTGAAGCTCTCTATGCCACATTCTGAGCCACCTTCCCAAGGAGTAATGGAGCACACTCATTTTGGGGAAGATTATACAGTGCAAGGAGAATAAAAAAGAAACAAAGATACCCATTCATGGACCATTATGTTTAAGGGAGGAGGCTACCAAAAACAACAGAATCAAACTTTCATCTAAGCCTCAGAGTGACATAAAGGAAAAGTCTGTTCTTGAGATTTGCAGAGCTGGTAGGCTGGATAACAGCACCACTCTTGAAGGACACAGATGGTGAGTATTTCTTTGTAAACCATTTTATTCTGATCAGTCACATTAATGAGGTATAAATTTTGTTCTTAAAGTTACTTCATTCTAATTTACACCTTAATAAAGCTTCAGAGAATCAGACCTTTCTTGGGGGTTCTTTCTTTGAGGAAAAGGTGGAAGCAGATTAACCTCAAACCTGTATTCTCTGTGAGGTTCCACCTCTTATGAATTACTAGTAATTATTTCTATAGACATAATTTATTTTTTAAAATTTCTTGGAATGTAAGGCAGTCTAACTAGTATTATTAATTACTGTATTGGGTGACTCTCTCTCTCATTCTCATAACTGTTATTTCAGTGATAGGACTTAAATTAAGTACTTTATTGCCTTAATATTTCTCGTTTAGCTCAGAAGCTGCTGTACAAGGTTACAAGCTAGAGAAGGCAGAAACAAATCCCCACAAAGTGTTCTTCAAAGGGCTTTCCCAAGGCTGATTTTATTTTTTTTAAAAAGCCTAATCAAATTAGTTTTAAACATTGAACCTCTATATGAGATTTTTCAGTATTTATCAGGAAAACAAAATAATTTCTCATTTACAATATTTCTAATTTCCTTTAATAACCATGTGCAAAAAAAAATGTATCAATAGAACTAATTATGCAATTACTTTTAAAGAGCAAGAATCTGGTGCTTTTTCTTTTGGAGATGTGTTGTTTTGGTTAAGATTTTTCAATTACAATATCCATTCTGAACGTGCTTGGAATCCATCTTACTCTTCCAATATAGTTAAACAGCAGCACAAGGAACGCTAGAAGAGCAATCCAAAAGACACTTTCACAGCTAGCAAGCGGTCAAAAGGAAATGCTGGAAAGGGAAACAAAGGCAGGATTTGGGATCCTACCTTTTCTTTTTTTTTTATGGATCTCAGGATTTATAGGATGAGCCTCTCCTGAGGTTGGATATCTATGTGCCACAGGGAGTAGAGTATAAGAATGTCCTGGTGGCCACCTGAAAAAAAAAAAAAAAAATGTCCTTAGGAAATAGTACCTTCTTTAGTTTCCGGATCTTGTCTCAAGGGTTACTTGTTAGTTTTATGTTGAAAAATAATTATATAAAATGCATTAACATTCATGGTAGCTGAGACCAAACCCCAGGACTTCTTTCTCCACTAGGTGCAAGGCTTTATTTTCTTTGTGTTCTTGGTCTTTCTTACTATTCCTATCTAGTACACTTTCCATTTTGCATATTTTATCAATTTTATCTGTTCTTGTTTCCAGTGCTTTCTATGGTAGTTTATGAAACATTTTGTTTTTCAGGGGACTCTCCAGGCAGTCAGAAGATGCAGTTTTATAGACATTGTGACTGAAGAAAATATTAAACACTTGCATGAAAGACAGGAGCAATCATTACAATTATGTGATTTTTTTGCTTTTAAAAAAATAGTCACTGCTAAATTTCTGGGCAAAACTGTTAATGAATGTTAGCTATATTTGGGAATTCTTTCCAAATTAGATCCCTTAGTCAAAGGACCGCACTCAAGAGCGGAGTTTGTCTGACTAAACACAGGCCTCTTGTACTATTTGAGATCCACAGGGTGAGCATATGAGAACAAGAATTTTAATGAGCCACGTCTTTCCAGAGCACATAGGAATCATTTGGTCAAAGGAAGGTAACTAAGTCTGAATTAATTGTATAAGCTCTGTTTTATATAGCCTGTGGTAAAGAAATGGCAATTCTGAGACCTAATTCATATCTTCCTAAAGTAGACATTTAAACTAGATCAGAAAGTGTTTTTTTCTGTCCACTGACATTTCAGAAGCCTTAAAACACAGGCTTATGTATGCATGTCTACAGTGTGCATGTCTACATTTGCAGGTAGGATTAATTCCAGTCCTGGTTTCTGGAGCTGGTTCTTCAGGAAGAGATACCAAATGCCAAAGTGAAGCCTAGAGAAACCAACAAAATCAGGCAGCAGCTGCCTCTGATGACTTTGATGGGACCTTAGGCATCTCATTCTTGTTTAAGGTACTTATTTCTTTCACTGACTATTGTACATAGTTCACATGTGCTCCCAGGAAGCCTGGTCACAAAATCCATAAATCTAGTCTTCAAGTGCTAGAAAAGATACAATTGATACACAGATTTTGTTTACCCCAAAGCAAACAAGATTTTGGATGGGACTTTTGTTCATCTTATATTGAACGTGTGTTGCTATTAATTTACAAGATGACTTGAATTACCTTTCATTATCTTGAACTATTCTCTTCTCCAAAAATCATGGCAGAAAGAAGACTTCAGAAGTTATTAAGCCAGTAGTTAATTTTGAATTTATTGTTTGTAGATCATGGAACTAGCAGATGTTACAGACTTTATCAGAGACATTACAAGCAATCAAGCAAAATTATTAAAGTTCTAAATGGTTCACCTGAAAGGAATAAATATATAATTAGAGTGTTATTAAAATTCAGATGATTCAATTTTTTATTTCAGAGCTATTATGACCTAACTGTTCCTGGTTTACTTAGAGATACTTGAGTTCACAGACTGTTGACCAAATGGCCTGTAACAGCCACTCAGAAATCATTATGCTCTTTTGTATTAAACCAATTGCTGCACAAAGGCATTAAGACACATTTGGAGGTTGAACAGGACTAGCTAGGGCCAGCAAAGATGGCTGAGATGTATGATAGAACTTACATGAGGCAAAAACAGGCAAAAGCTTGGATTATTTAGTCAGGAAAAAAAAAAAAGGATATTGGAAAAACATTGGAAGGAAACCAAAAAAGGCTATCAATACAACAAATTACATGGGGCAGAAAAGAGAAAGGTAGTTCTCATTATCCAGCCTGTCCCACAATATATTAAAAGAACACAAAACTATAAAATGAAATTTAAAAAGATAAATATCCAGCCAACTAAAAAGACACTTCTACAAAATACTCTCTGCAAATCAACTCAGTATTACAGGAAAACATGGGATAAAATAATTCAACTTCATCTTAAAAAAAAAAAAAAAAAAAAAAAAAAAGATAGTGTTATATCCACTAATAACATTTGTAGCTATAGTGGCTTTGGTAATGATAAGGCTAATTAGATCTCTTGTTGTAGGGTATACACACTGATAACATGCTGCATACAGGAAGGAATTATTTGTTTCCTGTATAAACTCTGATTTTATGCAGCTAGTAGTCTGTCCTACAGAGGAAGTTTGTGCTAAACGTTAGGTGCAAGACAGTGGAGGAATCAATTCTTTGCATAATGGCTGTGATCTAGGACAGCCATTCACAGTAGGAATGCCTAAAATTTTTAAGGGTGAGATTGTTTAAAAAAACAAAGAGAATAACTAAGTAGATCGTTTTTCTTTCAAAAGTGTGTGATCTTGCTCATAAAATTATTAAATAAGGAATTGTTTTAATTTTAGCTTGTTCAAATTTTACACCTTAAATTTAGTCTTTTATACAAAATTCATAGGTTTAAAAAAAAAAGTCAGTATGGAGAAACTCCATGTAACAGCAAAGGTTTCAGTTCTGTGCACATCTTTTCCCTCAGATCCTCAGTCAAGTCCCAGTTTTCTGGGACTTCTTATAAACATGGTGACTACATATAAATATGTAGTCACATAAAAAGTGACATGTTAATAACTTATACAAATACCTAGAAGATGATCAGATACTTAAAAGTAGGATTTCTACACTTCCTTTTTATTAAATTTTATTTCAAGCTGGATTACAGAAATCCAGTTAATTTATCCTTTTAATAGAGTTATTATTTCAAGCTGTCAAACTGTCTTGTTTATTAGCCATTTTGTTTTGTATTTTTTTTTCTAAGAAAGAAAGAAGTACCTTTCTTTCTCTCTTACTGCTAAGAAGCCATCTATTTTCCCCAGCTTCAGGACAGAATTTTTTGCAATTTCTTAAAATTCAGTATTGTGGATCTACATATATAATCATTTGGAAAATGCTTGGTACCTTTTTGCTGATTCGTTTAACACTGCTCTTGATATGGAACTGGACTGCAAAATAGCAACAGCTAGCACTTCAGCAGCACTTTTTCAACAGAAACTGCTCTTCTCTTTTTTACAAGTAGAATAACCAAAGCACAGAATGGCAAAATGACTCGCCAACATAACTTGTGAGTACCTGGCCAATGTCAGAAATGTGCACAAATATCAGCTCTTCTGAGACCCACTGATCAGGGATACCCAACTAGGTAGGCCTATCTGATGAGAAGATAAAGCTGTCAGGCAAATAACTGCTATTATCCAAGATGGGAATTCAACAATGTGTAATGTATGTAGATGTTTATAAAGTAACAGGTGTCTTCATCATATTTCCCTTCAGTAACAATGAGGCTACTGAGAAAGCATTAGAAGTTATAATCACTCAAGCAGGAAAGTTAAAAATAAATGCTTAGAGGGAGTTTCATAGTCTATACAAACGGTGCAGGTGGAAGGGGCATTAGGTGATTGTTTAAAAGGCCTTTGGAAAAAAAAATCCATGGTTGCTATACTTGTGAAAGATTCTGCATCATCTATACAAAACATGTGGAAAACATACTGAGGCAAACTGGCACGACTCATTTGCAAGGAGAAGCATGAGAAACAGAACACTTGTGCAATGCGCATTCGTTTGTCTGAATGGCTCCATAAATACGAACCTATTTAACACTATGGGGAGAAAGCTTAGTTCAGACCAGCTTCAACTCAGACTTATCTGCCATGTATTCCTTTTTCTCCTTCTTGGGGGGCAGTTCTGTCTCTTCCATATACACACTCATATTATTTGGTATTAGTTATATTTATACAGGAAAATGGGTGAATGTTTCCTAAGAGTCAAAGCAACTCCGCTAACACTTTGTAGGTCTACTGCTCACGGTGTTATCACAGTGTGACACTATCATCACCCCTGTAGAAATTAAATATTCAATCACAAGCTTAGTTGGAGAGAAGGTAGAAAAGCAGGAACACAAAAGCCTTTTAAAATCTAAATTCACTTTTTATATGAGAAAAATACTGACATAAGAGGGAAAATGTAATCTAAAACTCTAAATTGATGAGGAGATTCGGGTATTTGGAAACAGGCACTTGATGGCATTTTAGACACCCTAAGGTATCTTGGCTGGCCAAATATCATGCATTGTCACAATTAGGTCCTATATCATCCCTGCCAATCCTGAGTGTATGTTTTATACTCTAAAGCATCTAAAAAGACAGGAGGCACCTATGTTAGGTACCTGAATTGCTTCTCAGGTTTCTTTACAGTGCCCTGGAGAACATGCAATCAGATTATATGGAGCAAAAAAATCTATCTACTTTTAATGTGGAGCTCAGTAAGTAATGCTGCATCTAAATTGCTTGGTAAGTATCTCTGTGGTAGGCTAGGAAGTCCTGGTCCCCTTATCATGCAAGTCAGAGTAGTGCGGAGTGTTAGGAGTGCAGAGTGGCTGCTTTCCAGCCTGCACACCTGACTTCTCTTCCCATAAAATAAATTGTTCATTTTTTGAAAAGAATATATTACCAAATGTAAATTCCAATGAGGAAAAGTTCAGGACAAAAAGCATTTTTACTTCACACTAAGAACCTGGAAACTCGAGGAGACTTCATAATGCAGTCTGATTTTTGAGAAAACTGAAGGAAAAAGGTGAGCAATAAGGCTTGCCTGTGTGTAACATGCATGAAATTGGTATTCATTATCCTGGACTCTCTGTTGTGCAAAAAGACACTGATCTAATATGTGTCAGATCATAATATAGAGAATGGAAAATTGCTTATGCTTTACTCTTCATGGCTGCTTTCTCTGTACTTTCAATCAGATTTTCTGGAAGCAACTTAAGCAGTGATAAAAGTGATACCACAAATTTCTCTTCATGTCAAACTGTTAAAATAACAGATTAAAAATCTATACTTTGTGGACAGTAAAATATAATCACATAAATCTAGGTGCTGTGAAAATTTTGCAAGGTATATGAACACTGGGCTGAATAAAATATAAAACATGCCTTCGCTAAATAATTTAATTCATTAGGTAACTGTAGCATGTGTCTTATGCAGTCATTAACTTCAAGTTGTTTAGATAAAGCATATAATTTAAGGCATTTATCAAAATACAATTTGAAAGTAAATAAAAAGTTGCAGAAATTAAGTGAAGTTTATTAAATATTGCTTACAAAGGTCAATTGATAGATTTACCTTATTATGGTAAAGTATCTAAAAATAATCAAATCAAATAATAATAAATCCAACCCATATTGCAAAATGCTAAATTTATTCTAACACTCTACCTAGTAAAAGTAATCTTGAATGTCAATAGAAAATGATCTTCTTTCACCCAGGACTCTGTTAATCAGTAAGTTAGGATTTACACTGATCAAAAACTTCATCAGTCAAATAGGATATTAATCAGAAGCCCAGCAGAGTGCAACCATCACTAAGACAGACATAAGCAATTTTTGAATTACTGAAATGCCAATTACATAAAACTTGCCTTCCCATATGTTGATACTAAACAGTTAATTTTGTTTTCATTTGCTCCATATGCAGACATAAAATATGATAGGAAAACAACAGCAAAATGTCCTTTAAGCTAAATTACTAATTTGTATTGAAATCCCTGATGATAAAATTGTAGATAATGTATATTCCTCATCTTGCTATGCTATCATTTTTATGTTATCCTATCCAAATAACAAAATACTTATAAGCGTTGTACTCTGTAAAGCATAGTATTATTTTAAGCTTCTTTCTCTGTGAATAATGGATTATCTGAAAAACTTTATGTTCAGAACACATGTTCTGTCTGAGAAAGGTCTTGTAGGACTGGAGCTATGTTAAAGCTAAAGTTTTAAAGTGTTAAAAAGTAGTTTAATTTTTTTTTCTTTTGATCTCAGATGGAGAAAAATAATTCTGTTTTACAAAAACTTCTAAATTTGACATTTGTATACTTCCATACTGGAAAAAAAAAACTAAATATTTTGATCTTTTTCACAAAATAAAAATGTTTCAGAAATGCACATTTTTAAAGCAGAAGGGATTCCCATCAACTTCAATTTAACTTCATCTGTTTCTCCTGTTTTCTCCTATGCACCCGTTTCTGTCTCTCATCATCTTGTCATAAATGACTGAAAAACATGAGAATCTCATTTTGAAAAGTTCCCCACACTGATTTATCCCCATAAATGTTTTGGCTCAAACGAAATAATACATGATAAAGAAATACACTGAAATGAAAATGTTCTGATTAGTGTTTAAGTTATTTACTCCACCTCCCTCCAAAAAGTAAACAGAAAAAAAAAATAATTCATGAGTTTCAAATCATTTATAGAGTTTCAAATTTCAGTACAGGCTCTCTGAAAAGTACATGTTGTAGAATAACTAAATGATCACTTGGTACAAAAAAAAAAAAAAAGTCTTTTTTACTTTATAACCACTGTAACCATCAGTTTGATTAATTTTTCAATTCTTCCAAAAGTTCACTGTAGCTATAGTTCACTGTAGTCTTCCAAGCTAAGTGATTTTTCAATTTTCATTTGAGATAATATTACACATCTCTTTTCCTTTGGGGATTAAAAACTTGAGACATACTGAGTACTTTGTCTTCTTAAATCCTTAAATATCATAGCAATTGAGATTTGCTAGAGTGGCAGCAAATAGAATGGGAGTGGGCCTGAAGGACTTGTCCTCTCCATTCCAGCAATTTATGACATCTTGTACATGCTTTGCCTCTTGGTGTTTATACAAGTGTTGTGGCAGTGCTTCAGCAATCAGCTTCCATCAGCCCAACATGCCAAACCTAATTTGTTTCTGAACTAAACTCACCTATATACTAAGAAGTTTGTGTGTGTATGTGGAGCGGGGGACATCATTGTCTCCTGACTCACTTGAAAAGCTACTGTTCTCAGGTTATCTAGAATTTTTATGTAATTCAAAATCTGAGTTTCTTTTCTCTATATTAATAGCCATGCTTAGCAGCAAGGATTCCTTTTTATCAAGATGCTTTCTGCACGAAGAGTTAATAAGCTCCTTCTTGTTTTCCACATATTAAAATCTAAAGCATATATATTCATGGCTTGGCTTTTCCTTTGAAATTGCAGAAGCTTGTTTTTGTTTATGATCTGTCTTAAGTCTGTATAACAGACTGCCCAGACCGTACAACAGTTTGTTTTGCAGTCTGTTTAGATGATGTAGTGTTATCTGCAGTTGTTTGTTTGTTTGTATTTCATCTTTAGGAGAATCTGGTATGCACCAGACATCTTTGTCCTGATAAAACCATCTTATTAGAGCTTGGCATTCCTAGCTGTGTTTCTCCTTGTACTTTCATTTTCTTTGTTCCACAGAAAACTAAAGTAAGCCCTGCTCTGCTCTATCATTTCTGTACTGTTATGAATGCAGGGTTTCTTCTTATTTACAAGCTAGTTATTGCGTACTATTGTTACAGAGAATATTTTTAGAAAGTTAAATGCTTCCTAACACTTCGCTTGTGATACATAAAAAACTTTGTTTTATGTTTAAAGTGAAACATTATTCAACTGTTAGCAATATTGATCAATATTGATCAAGTGTATAAACATAAGCTTTATAAAGATCATTTTTTCTTTGAGATCTATTCTAGGTCAAACTTTTCATACTGTTTATGCACAAACAGTATTCAATTTGTGGAAAAAAAAAACTCTCAAAAAAAATCTAAAAAGCCTCAAGTAAAGTTCAAACTTTTAAGAAATTAATGTAACATCCTGCTAGTTTATCAGTTTTCTAGGCCTGGTAAAACTTGCAATGAGGTACTTATTGAAAGTGCTACTTACATAGAGTGCTTAGACCTGGCTAAGCAACTTCTGGCTAAGAAAAGTGAATTTCTTCTGAGATTTGTGCAGAACAGGTGGGCTTCCAGATCAGTAAATAAACATGAGAAACACACATACATATATACATACATATATATGCTAGAATGTATGCTGTTTTATATAGCTAAAATGTTACAGGGCTCTCATCATACTTTCCAACTCAGAAAACTACTTGGACAGACCATCTGTTGGTAAGTATATAGATAATAGCAAGAGGATAAGTAACAGTCAGCACAGATTTGTCAAAAACAAGTTATGTAACTTCAAAGAAACGTTGTTCTGTAATAAGGTAACACACCTTTTGGGTAGGGAGAAAAATATTTGTTGTCATATATTGTGATTTCAGTAATGTGTGTGCCACACATCATGTTCTCACTACAAAATAAGTGAAATTTCATCCAGATCAAAATACTGTGAGTTGCATATAGAATTAGCTGAAGATCTATACTGAAAAAGTAGATATCGCAGAGTACTGTCAAAATAAAAAGCTATGTCAAGTCATGTTATGTGGAAATCTGTTCTGGCAATATTTAATATTTTCATTAATTGTCTGGACAGCAGAGTAAAAGCAATGTTTATTAAATTTACAGATCATACCAAACTAGAGCAGCCGAAAGTGCTTTGAAGCACAGGCTTAGAATTCAAAATGATTTACAAATGAAAATATAGTCTAAAGTAAATAAGATGCAATTCAAAAAGGGACAAGTGCAAAATATCACTTTAAAGTGGATATAAATAACTGTGCAAGTACAACATTGAGAACAACATGTTAGATGGCAGTGCTGCAGAAAAGTGTTGGAAGTACTCTCTTCAAGATACTCAGCCACCTTCCAGAAAGATTATGATGAATCATAGGGAACTAGAAGGCATCAACAAGAATCAACAGTGATCTTCAAAGCATGAGCTACAAGGAAGACTGACACAAATTAGAGAACTCTAAGTACTAGAACACTCAAACATTTTATCTAGGAATCTAGGAGATCCAGAGGCTTTCCAGTTTAGTAGACTGATACCTCCTGAAATTTGGCAAAAGACTGGGAATTCTGCTTATATACTGAGAGTTGATTCAGCTACATAAAAATCTTATAAGCTCTCTGAAACCTTTTACACTATCAAAGACAAAACAAGAGACTGTAAAAAAATGGATAGAGGACTTGGAGGGAAACTAAAACACTCCTGCTGTAGCTCCTGAAGGCCAAGCCGTTCCTGAGGCATATTGAATGGTGCTAGATGCCTTTGTGTGGCCAAGTGAATGAAGCCCTAGAATTGGTTCAAACTCAGAATGCAGACACCTAAATGTCTGAATATATGTCCAAGGAATAGTTACAGAATAAGAGATCTAAGGCTTGGTTACCCACACTGGGTATCTAGCACTGTTTGACATACTCTATGTCACCATGCCTGCTCTCCAGCCGCCCTTCCAGAGGAGTATATGTCATATCTAGCAGTCCCCCTCACATGTCTCGTACTAGATTTTATCAAGTGACCATTAAACTGAACTGAATCTTAAATAAGTAAATATAGCCAATGGAGTCTAGAGAGCTGTTTATTTCACCTTAAAGTAGATGCTTACACACTGTCCACTGAATAGTTCTCCAGCAGTGATAGTTTTGGTTCAGCATCTTCCAGATGCCTTTTCAAGCTCGAGTCTCTCACTGGTCTTGTGTCATACCTGGAAATCCCATTTGGATCTTAGATATAGTAAGGTATCTCAGATGACATTAGGTACTTGTGTGTGGGCAGCTCAGTCAGACAGCTCAGGCAGCTCAGTTATAGTGGCTACTGTAGAATGACAGGACTCTGGTATTTTTGTCTGAATGGAGAGACCTGATTTTAAACTGTGTATTTCAAAAAAGCTGACAGATACCTGTAGACATTACACAGCCTGGACCTGAATCCCATCCTGGTCTAGTTAAAAGTCTGCATTTAGTTACTTTGCTGAGATAATGAAGAAGAAAAAATGAGTCTAAAGAAATCTGAAACATGAGGACTTTTCAATCAAAAATATAGAAACATTGAAGAAGGTGACTAACTGCTTTCCCTATCCATTGTGCCAAGAACAAGAAACATTGTTCCTAAACTGGAGAAAGTGAAATTTTAACTTAGACATTAGGAAAAGCTTTTGTTTTATGGATAGACCAGTATCACAACAGATTACCTTGGAATATTGTGGAATTTCTGTCTGTAAGTTTCTTAGTGTAAGATAGAGCTGCAATGAATGAACTAAGTATACTGTGCCCTGTCTTAAGAACAAGTTATTATACTTCTCAAAGTGCTTTCCAATCTGTTTTGTGTATGTTTATAATCTGAAAGTATAATTAGGATCATTTCTTTTAAGTGTTGGTCTTGATATTGTTGACATTTAAATTATCATCATTTAGGTTTGCAACTAAGACATGACAGGTCAAACTTTTTAAAGCTACACTTATGGGCTGACCATGGTCAGATGGATATCAGTTCCTGACTATGTACTTTGGTGACAGCCTGACAGTAATGTGTGTGTTTGTGTGTGTGTAGGGGTGTCTTCAGGTGTTGTGAGAACAATTTTCAAGTGATATTCAGCCAAAGATTCTTAAATGATGCAGAAGAGAAAAAAAAAAAAAAAGAAAAAAAAAAAGTTAAGTCTATAAAAATAGTCTCTTTCAGGACGCAGGATTTAGGCTTTCTTGAAGGTTAACGTCTGAATGTGAGCAACAGCAAAAAATGCATATTGAATGAGGCAAGGGGATTAGTTCAAAGAAACACAGTCAGAAATGATTGTAATGTTATTCTGAAAGTAGTAAATTGAAAGGATCTGAATAAGAGGTACAGGCAGAAAAAAAAAAAAAGAGCAAAAAAAAGAATTTTCTATATTCAATTATGTTTGCAATCATTTAAAATTAAGAAGCGCCCAAACTGAGAAAACTGTTAGTTTTTACTTCTTCATTTCCTTCCTTGAAATCTGGATGGTCTATAATTTGTCCTTTGAAAGTATTTTCGTAAATCTGTAATGATTCTTCCTCTATGCTGTTGCCCTTTTCTGCCCATGGTGAACTGAAGGAAGCTACAGTTCTGCACTGGAATGCCAGCCTCAGATTATTGCAGGGATTTCTGCATGAAGCCAAAGTAGGAAGAATTAAACATTTGGTTACTGAATCAGAAGAAGTCTGGCCTGGAGCATAAGCAAGTCTATTATATCTCTTGGGCAACCTGAAGCATACTTAGGATGCAAGGTTCTCTGCTCCAGCACTTCATATTTATACAAGTTAAATTCACCCAGTGAATGACAGTTGTACTTTGGGTCAGTAATCTCAATGAATTTTCACTGTTTGCCACATAAAACCTTGTTTGCCAGATTTTATTTATTTTTTCATAATCAGTTACACTCCTTCTCCAGTTTCTTCTTTGTCAGATGTTTTTCCCTCTAAGTCCTTCTTCTGGGGAGGATGGAGGGGGGCACTATATGTATGCCTCAGACAGGCTTCTTAATAGAACCACAATTCATTTTTATGCTGCTTGATTTAAAGTTTTCACTTCCTCAAATGAAATATTCACCTTCCGTTTCCGGATTGAGTCTGACAAGTTCTCTGTCCTGAAACAACCTGGCTGAAACACTAGCTGACATTCTGAGAACAGCTTGACAACACTGACAAACGTCAGCTGGATACTTTAAAAAATGCTGAATTGGGTGTAAAAATATCGTGTGCCTTATACTAACAGCTTAACATACAGTTAACACAGATAAGAGATGGGAACCAATGCTGCATCTTATGTGGCTTTGTAAGTACTACTTTTGAAAACCCAGTTTGTAACATATGACATTCCTATGGTTTAGCTAAGAAATAGGAATACGTGTGGCACTTTTCTTTGTTTGTTTTTGGGGAAGGGGGTCAAGATCCCACCTTCTTATGACAAGAACCTACAATATTTACTTTGGGATTGTATTCCGGATGATAGTATCATTATTTGAGACAAAATAGTTGTCCCTTATACTAAAGATTAGCATGATCTCTACAAGACCACATAGTCTTGTTTGAATCTGTAGCAGTTCATTTGTTTTCTCTGTAGAATCATCATCCATCTCTGAACTGAGATCCTTTCTGATTCAGCAGCTTTACAGTCCGTCTCTGCCTTTTACAAGTATTTGCTGAATTGTATCTGCTAAGGAATGCAGGCTCACTGAGCTGAGCGTCTGCCAGGAGCTATTTGGCATAGAGTCAGGATGATTCTGCTACAGAGGCAACATCAATAGACAAACCAACTACTGTGGTAAATGTGGAGCCCTTGCTTTATTTATGTACAGTGTTTCTCTATGAGAATTTTATGTGTGATCTGGCCAGTAAAAGGAGAAGTGCTTTTCCCTATTGTCTGACTCTGTTGAGATTTTCTCCTGCAGATCCTGGCAGATCTTCCCACAGACTTTGTTGCATAAAGGATTAAGCCTGTGTCCTCCTATGCACATAAAAAGGAAACTTCAATCCACTGGCCTCTGAAGACACTGTATAGCACTCCAGTTAGGAGTAGTCCTTGGTACTCCAAAGGTAGTCCTTGTGTCTGGATAAGCATAATGAGAAATTCTGTTAAAGCAGTTCCATCAAGTCAGTGAATCCACCGCTTCACTATGCCACCTCTAGAGTAAAATAGTGGATTGAAAGATTCAGTTTTAAAAGTGTATTGAATTTCTGTGGTTGAACTCAACCACAGAATATATCCCTTTTCTCATGATTAGAATCAAAAAGTCATTTTTTTCTAATACTGATCTTCACTCACAATTAAAGTCTAACTTTCCACAAGCTAAAATACCTGGAAAAAGCTTCCCCTTTTTAATCAAACTGGCCATTGACCACATGTTCACTTAAATACTTCTCCAAGGTATGATAATATCTGGAAATTTCTCTCTCTTCAGCTGATTTAGGAAGAAATGCATGAATTCAACATATGTAATATTGAATAACAGCTTTCCTGATTAAAAAAAAAAGAGAGAGAGAGAGAGAGGATTATTTCTACCCCAACACTGTCTAGCTAACAGAGGAATATTTCTCTACTTGAAAAATCTAAATGACATTAAGAAGTTGACATCTGCCCTTTCCCCTGAAAGGCAGACAGCAAAAGTGTTTGAACATACATTAGATCCAAGGAAAGTTATCTATATCTATGCAACAAAATCTAAGCAAAATGATGCCTGTAGTATGAACACCTGTGCAAGGAGTCTGCAACTGGAAGAGTACGAGGTTGCAGACCCAGTGTGTGAAACTGCACCCTGACCAAATTCCCATCAGAGACAGCCAGAGATATTCTGTTTTGTCAACATCTATCTGCTTCCTGGGCAGTTTATCAAGGTTAGTATAGCTAAGATAAGAAAATACTTCTAGAAGATTTAAGGGCCCCTTAGGAGCAATGAGTCAAGTCAACCTGGGCATCCAGCTGGTGTCTTCAGCACCCTCTCATCAATGACCCCTCCTCACAGTTCTCAGGGCTCCCTGTGCAGTCTGAAATGTAAGTCTTTTGTTAAATCTATACTGTTTAACCCCTTATGAACACTGAGTGTCTCTCTTCACCTGTATCCAATACTTTCTTGCCTGCCTTGTGGTCACAATGCCAAATACCAGAAGGTAATGCTGTCAAAAAATATTGGTCAAGATTGGAATTTGAATTTAAGAAACAATAAGTCAGCATGGTGCCCAACTATTCTCAAATCAATTCTTGGTCTACAGCGTACTTTAGAAACCGCTTGGTATAGGCCACTTATGCCCACATGTCCTGTTTCTCCATCTGCTCAGCATTTCACCTCCACTGTCTGTGGTTTTAACTGTATGACTGGAGTTTCCTCGCAGAGCAATATTCTACACAACCTACTCAGATTTTTATCTGTAAAGGCACTTATTTATTAGCAAAATGCAGGGTACTTAAGTTCTAAAAGTCTGTTTGCTATGCTTTAATGAACATTTAGATGCCTTAACCTTTAAAGACGACAGCCTTCAAAAGTATTGGTTTTCTGGACAACTGCCAGCCATCCAAAATCTAGCCCTAAGCGTACCTTGTTGAGGGCAGAGTTCATTCTCCTTATCTTGTAAATTTATAAAAGTCCTTCAATAAGCTCATGAATTACAAGAAAATGCAATATTTTATTTTCTCACAGGTTCTTTTGATGACTTAATAGTGCAAAAAGGAGACTAAGTATTGACTATTAGAGCAATTGTAATCATTCCTGGAGAAACCTGAAATAAAAATCTGTACATTCAGTTGAATCCATTTTTCTCCCCATAAAATACACAGACACATTTCCTATTAGAGGCTTGCTCCAGAGGTTAAAGTTTATTGAATGAAATCCCTTTTCAAAACAGAATAGAGAAGTTGAGAGAGAAATATCAATAACAAATGGAAGGACCAAGTAATACAAAATTCTAATTTCACTCTGCAGACAAGCCCTTAAAGAAAAGAAATAGTAGTTCAAGTTGTCAATCTCATTATATTAAATTCTGTGTTGAACTTTCAAAAATGAAAATCTAAACATAAGACTAATTGTCCCACTTTCCATAACTTATGCAGTGCAGGGAGGGAGAAAGGGAGCAAAGCAATAAAGAAATTCAGTGGAATTTTGGAAGTGAACCAGAGCAAAATTGTAACCATGGGAATATGTGGGTGCAAAAAATAAGTACTGCATGAATGACAGAACCGGTTCTTCTGAAGGTGCCTGTGACACTTTTAGAATCACTCGAGGTAATCAGAGAGATCATTGTGGAGAGGAATGCAGTAGTGACAAAGACAGGAATGGTCACAACAGCTCCCCACTATTCAGTTTCCTGAAATAGCTATAAGCACCTGATCACAGTGGTCTTGAGCAAGATAGAACTGCATTACAGTTCTGAGAGGTGTTGGGGGAGGCCTCCTGTCCCTCAGCATGCTCTGCCAGAGATGGGGAAAACTAGAAGGGAAAGATACGAGGAGAACAGATGTTTGACACTTGGTACCAGAGAGTAAGCCTATACTATGGCTGTTGAAATGGAAAGATCCCCTGTGAGAACCATGTCTCAGAGAGCAGCTGCCAAGTCCAATAGCCATTAAATCTCAGCAGAAGCAAACATCATCCCACTAGGCTGTGCCTTTTTAGTAGACCTAACAGCAGTTCACACTGGGCTGGTAGCAGTTGTAACATATTAAGCCTGGACAAAAGCATAGGTCACAGTGACAAAAGCATGAACTTTTAATTAAGGAATCTCAATTGAAATTAAAAATAAACTGAAAAAAATGTAAAACTGAAAAGCTAGCTGTGAGTTAAATCTGCATTGTTTGATATGAATAGTGCCTTCTTACTCTTGCCTGGTGTAAAGCCAGTCTATTCACTCTCCTGGGAAGGACTTAGATAAGGTTAGGTCTTTACTAGTACAAAGTGTGTTTTCTTGAATATTTGTGCAAGTAGACAAGATATGACTCCATGAGTATGGTAATTTTCCTGTGCTGTGTGCTCTGAAACTTTGCTAATAAGAGCGGGAAACGAGAAATAGATATTTATATCTTTGTCTGGGAGAACGAGAGAGGCTAACCCAAAATAGAGTTAACCAAAGGCATCTGATTTCTGTTTGGTTACCAGGAACCATTATAAACTAGTAGGAAGGCTTCAGATTTTCAACTATGGAGGAAGACAGGGAGGAAGAAACAAGAATGTGGATGCAATAGAAAAAAGGGAAGGTAAGAAGGTGTACTGCTGACATTATAGCAAGAGTTTTCAGATTGTCCACCTCAGATGATGGACAGTGGGTGGCAATTTCCAGTCATGAAAAATGAAAGACTTTTCCATCCCTCAAAAATCTACAGTTTCCATATTCTGTGCCATCTCTATCAGTCTGATCTCTACCCTGCTGTCTAGTGTCTCCCTAGGAGGATCTTTCTGCTCAAATGTGTGGAAAGTAGGGACAAATTTACATTGCTGTTGCAGACAATCTCCTTTTCTTTTCTGTCTAACATTAGACTGGCTGATCATATAATCAAGTAGAAGCACTATGTTCCCTTTTTCCAAAAAGAATCAGGAGGTGAGATGTGTTTTTTTTTTTTTTTTTCAATTTTATGAGCATGATAGCCACCAATTTCGGCTATCCTGCTGATTTTTACTAAGCAGGGGCCAGCCTAGGCCAATCCTGCCAATTTCTTGCAAGCAGAAGAGCTATCCCAGAGAAAGCTGTTTAGGAAGATCCAGGATTGAGCAAACACCTAGATCATGGTGTGACAGCTGAATAGGTAGAATGTAGAAGGAATGATAATTCTGATTGATAGATTTGAGAGAAGTAGTCCTAGGGGTAAAACATGATGGAATTAGTAAAATATTAATGCTAAAAGAATGTGGAAATGATGGTTCCTTTGAGAGAAAAGAACTGATGAATTGCTGAAGGAGGACGGGATAAAAGTGGCAGAACTTTTGAGGGAAGAGATATAATAAGGAGTTTACAGACACCCTTTGGGCAAGTATTATGCTGAAGGCTAGTCATGCTTTGTTGATTGACGCTAAACACATTTAAGGAAGGTAGTTCACTACTTGGTTTGAACAGAAAAAAAAAAAGACACATTAAAAATGCATAGATAGATAGTAATGTAAAAGTAACTGTACTTTAAATAGATGTATATCTAGGCACAAAGTGAGAATAAGTAAGGAAAATGCTAAGGCCTAGACCCCTCTGAATATTTAGATTTTTGTCTTCTGACTGCAAACATTAGAAGTTAAGAGCTTTCATAAGAGGTAACAGCATAAGCCATTTGTTGAATCTAAGCTTAAGGCTGATGATATATGTTAACATAGCGGCTTCAAAGGTAAAGTTTACCAAATGTATTTAGAAACTTTAGTTAATAGCATGCAAGATATATGAAGAGAGACTGAGAGAATTAGGTTTCTTCAGCATGGAAAAGAGACAGCCTTGAGGGAACATAACAGTTGCCTTCTCGTAGCAGGGAGGAAGAAGACTGAGTCAAGTTCTTCACAGTATTGCAAAATAGGAGGATGAGAGAAAACAGGTGTAAGCTGAGCAAGAGAGGTTCAAACTGGGTGTAAAGGGATACTTTTTCCTGATGAGGACTGTTAAGAGGTGAAGCAGGTTGCCCAAAGAGGTCTTATCCTTAGAGATTTTCAAGACGTGACTGGATAAAGTCCTGAGTAACCTAGTCTGCTCTCAGACCTACTTGGGGCTAGACCTACTTGGAGCAAAAGGTTGGAATAAAAGACCTCTTGAGGTCCCTGGCATACTTAGTTGTCATAAGATCCTACAGGAAAAAAAAAAAAAATCACCACTTCAGTACGAATTTCTCTTTTCTACTACGTCTGTTTACTTGGGACAGGAGGGAAGTGTGAATGCTGTACTTTTGATATACTGATATACTGAAATTATGTGGCTTTGTGTGTTTGCTCACATTTGGGTATGTGTTTACATGAGATATGTAATTTGGTAATTTATAGAACATGAAAGGACATAAAAGGAAGAGGAAAGCAGTCCTGAATTTTTCAGTGAGTCTATATGTACCTGAGTGAAATAACTGTAGGAAAAAAAAAATCAGAAAGTATTAAAAATGAAATGTCAATAATAAAGAGTAATAAAGCTCCAGATTTATGCTACATTCCACATTCATGGAAAGAACACACAAGACTGCAGAGTTAAAGCAGCATGTATTGCAATAGCAGCAACAGTAATGTCTTAGCATTCTCTCATCAAAAATGTAAGCCTCTAAGATGTTGAAATATATAGTCTCTTAAGAAATCATAAGTTAGAGAGGAGGAATTTTCTGGATTATTTTCCTGCACAAGGCCATCTGAAATTCACCCAAGCTGCATGTTAATGGAGTCAAACAGATTTCTGCAAGTTGAAAACTGAGATATGGTGTGGTTCAAACTTTGAAGAACATGAAAGGGAGTAAAAATTTCAGCCAAGAATTATGCCATCAGCAAAAACTGATACCCTGAATAAATGCACACAAAAACAGAAAAGAGGACACATTCTAACGGGTTATACACCTATCAAGATGTTTTTCTGATATGGATACTTTTATTCTGTGTTGATGAATTATAAATACTAAGAGATTTCCTAAAATTAAAGTTGTTTTCTTCAAACACTGACTTTTTGGAAATTTCATTTACTAGTGAAAATATTGGGTTGAGCAGCTTAACAGACTGTTGAGCAGCATCACCAGAACATCTAATGATAGTCAGGTAGACCTCAGCTCTTCTTCCCATGTACTTGCTAAAGCTAATCAAGCCTTGATCTTTCTCCTGATCAGTACAGCATGAGGGAAAAAAAAAAAAAAAAAAAAAAAAAAAAAAAGTGGAAAAGTGGAATGAAATGCAGATTAACACATTTAACGGATGGACTGAGAAAATACTTGTGACTATTCCTAGACTACACAGATTTGTTGCAAAATCAAGAATGCTGAATTTCTAATCCAGTGTGTTGCCTAAGCAACCAGCTCTCCCCATTATAAATCTAAAGAACTGAATTCTATGAACAGAGAAGAACAATGTGATGCATCACACACCTCATGGGTTGTTTTTTTTTTTTTTCATTACTTCCTAGCACATTAATTATAAAAGAAAAATAAAGTAAGCAACTAAAATATTTTACAGACATTATGTTTTAACTTGAAAATTAAAAGCAGCTATCCAACACAGTAGTAGGGCAAAAGCACATGGAATAACTGCGATTTTGAATTCTAGAACCTGTTGCTTCATCTCCTTCTGTTACACTGAAGTCACAAAATATCTGCTACATTCTGTTACATTCTGTTACATTCAAAATCTTCATGGTCGAAGAGGAAGCACATCAGGTGCTTATATAAAGCCAAGCACATCTTGGCATATATAAAGCCAAGAATTTATAGCTGAGATGATGGAAAATTTAACAGAACTAGTTATTAGAACATATCCAATTGTAACAGAAATACAAAGAATAATACTACAATACTACAAACAATAATAATGCAAACAATTCCTAGTTTCTACTCCTTTTCCTTGTTTTATGATCACCTTTCTGATATTCCTTTAAATCCTAATGTTAGTGATTTTATTATGGTAGTGGTGATGGCAAGTTACAATGAATCGTCAGCATATGGAGTCCCTCACTGGGGGGAATATGAAATTCATGCTGATGGTTTCTTCCTCATTCTGTACATTCTGTGTCCTTGCTTCTCAAGGCCTCTGTTATTGCCATGTTAGGGCTATAAATATCTCATTTTATGCAGAATAAAAGCTTGTTACTGATAACTGTATAAAACTATTGTTGTATTACACACAAAAAAAACAAAAATAGCAATAATTTAAAATATAGCCAGGCACCTGGTCGATTAAAAATGTTATCACAGCTAAACCAAATAAAATAAATGTATAGTTAAGTCAAGAGAGTTTCAGACAGAGCACTTCTAACAAATCTCAGTCCTGAACCTTGAAATTTCAGTAAAAAGCTTATACCTGTTACTATAAATGATGGCACTGTACTGTAGGACTGAATGTTAGCATATCCTGCTGAACATGCCCTACAGCAAAAGGTAAAATAAAAGTCATAGGCAAAATAATAAATTCATTGAGCAGAGTGTATTCAGAGTGATCTATTCATTTTGCAAAATAAATCCTCATACTAGAGTTTTAAGGCGCTGTGCTACTGCATCACTCTTTGGCTTATGATGCAAAACTTACCTGATTAATATATTTATATTAATTTGTGTGTGTGTGTGTGTGTCTATGTATATATATATATATATATATATTTCCTGACAGGATTGTCTAAAAGGAAGGCCATAAAACATCCCTATGATAGATAAATGTTCTTACCTTAATATCGACAGTATACTTTCCACTTCAACCTTCTAATGATAGGGACTAGTAGAGGAGTATTGTGAAACCTCAGGCAGCCTTATGTTGTTGACTTGAGAAATTAGCAAATTTTTGTAATAAGAAATAGTGTAGAAAATGTATTTGCTTATCAATAAATAAATAAATAAACATTTTCATCTTAAAATTATCAGAATTTCACACTAAGCAATGATTCTTTTTCAATAGAAAAAAGGAACACCTTTCCTTTTACAAAGCTGATTCCCCTCCTTGTTGCATTATCAAACACTCATTTTGCCCAAAAGAAAGTTTCTAAGCACTTGTCTAACCATTGTGATAATTCCATGAACATGTGGTATAAATGATT
This sequence comes from Tinamus guttatus, assembly GCF_059628265.1. Classification (NCBI taxonomy): domain Eukaryota; kingdom Metazoa; phylum Chordata; class Aves; order Tinamiformes; family Tinamidae; genus Tinamus; species Tinamus guttatus. Next base: position 213,822 of record NW_028289020.1, on the reverse strand, counting down.
ATTTCAGGATCACCAAACTCCCGTCTCATCTATGTAAAATACATGGATTAATTTTTATTTCAATTCTTACACATTGGTAGTTATTAAACTTACTATGAAGATTTAATTCCTGGTCTCACATTCCTGCAGACAGATGAGAAGTAAAACAAGTTGCTGCAGAGTTGCTTTAGCTATTACTAAGTTCTGATAAAATTGTTTTATTGGGGTAATAAAAGCCTTTTTTTTTCCCTCTAATTTAGACATCATGGATAGTGGTGTAATCAGCAGGAACTATGTTGGAAAAAAAAGGATATTCTCCTTTCCCACTCAGAGTGTGCGGAAAGTTCTATATTTCTCTGTTCTGGGAAATGAGCCACAACACACCTCCAATATTTCACACAAATATTTTTTTTCTTCTTGATATTGTTCTCTTATCCATCCTCTCTTAATGGAAACTACTAGCCTCTTTGCCTAAAAGAAAGAGCTAGTAGGGTTTTTTTTAAATTTTGTTTTTTAAATTTATTTAGAACTACAAAGTTTCAAGGAGGAATAGTCAGTTTAACTGGAAAAATAACACAGAAAACTGGCAACCTCCACACTCAACTTGGGGGGAAAACAAAATCCATTTTCAAGCTGCACAGACTACTACAGCAAGTGTTAAAACTGAAAAAAAAAATGTACAGTGTTTCAGTGCTTTTATACTGTGATTGTAAAATATCTGGGAGGCTTGCCAGGCTCAGTCATAAGAAGAACACAACATTTTCTCATCACTAATAACAATGACCTGAAGTCACGTTGAAGATTGTAAGGTCAATTTCCCCCTTAAATCGAAAACAGAAAACAGGAGAACAGATGTGGGCAGTTGCTTCTGTATTTATAAATTGAATGAGAGCTGGCCTACGCTATATGTTCTTCAGTTTCTGTGAGTTTGAGGTGAATTTTGTTAAACCATTCTCCCAAATCAGATACACAACATAAATGAAGTAACACATTTTATAGTGTACACTTAAAATTAAAGATTTTTCTTCGTCAGATATGTTGAGAGAAGTTTACCAGATAGAATGCAGATGTCAGGGAAAAATTTCTGGGTTTGAATTATCAGCTCCAAATTCGCACAGCATGTAGGCATGTGATCGTAAAAATAGTACTTTTAAAATGAATGTGTAAATTACATACAACTGTGTGAAAGCAGATCCTAATTAAAACTACCTGCCTTCCAATCTTTGTTTACTTATTTTGTTGTTTAGTATATGTTTAGTATATCAATAACCAGTGTTCACTACATTTATACTACCACTTACTACCACTTAAGCAACTTATAATTCTAGAAATAACACTGTATCCACATTTGCAAATTCTCAATTACTCTTCCTTATTTTATATATTAAGCTGATCATTTTATCAAGTGAGTCATTCCTTATTAGTGGTTTATTATTTCAATATGTTGAAGAAAGTTTTGCACAGATTCCAGTTGTAACTGCACCTGTATTTGTTGTTGTTATTTGTTTTCCTTTTTTATATTAAAATGTCAACCATATGCTATGGATGTCATCAATTAGTCAACTCTTTCTTTTAAGTCACAGCATTTTATTTTTAATCCCTTACAGTGTGGAACATGCAGATCACATTCCAGCATTCCACAAATTTTTCTTTCCTTCTCTAGATTGTGTAATTCTTTTCACCCAACCCACACATTGTAATATTAGACATAGTAACCTACTGAACCTAAATGTATGAAAAGAAACAGGAGATTTCTGAGAGCAGTTTATCTGAAATATCTGGAATTTCTATCATGAAATGAGATAAATCTTCTCTGAAGATGTCTTCTATCACCTTGACAATAGTCAGAGGTGAATAGCTAGACTTAAAGGATTAACTTCTAACACTTACATTGGAGTATGAAACAAGAGCTCAGAGAAGAAGTGTCAATTAACTAAGACTGAGAGCTAGACCTTTTTCTAATCTTCAGCACACACAGCCAAGCATTTGATTCACAGTTGTTTTTCTAACCTGTATGCAGTATACATCACGTATATCAGTTAACACAATAAATGCTTGTAGTAACTATCCAAAAGTAAGGAACAGACAGTTTGATAACTATTCAAAAAGTGTAAAGTCAGGGAAAAAAAAAAAAAAAGGTAGAATGAATCAGTTTTCACACGCAATATTCTCTCGCCCTGAGCGGGAGAAAACTTGGCAACTTTTTTTTTGTCAAAAATTTTTCTTGCCAAAAAAAATTGGCAAGATAAGTTAAAGCAGCCCTCAGGTAGCGGATTGTCCTAACTCTCTGATCCGGGGAATGTTATAAGGGTCATATTAACACGTGGATAAGCTGCTTTTGAATTACAATTGAATTGCTTAGAATTTAGACATTTTTCTTTTTTTTCTTTCTTTTTTAAAATTTATTTTCACAGTACTCAGCACTATACAGTACTTTTTTTGAAGATCCTTTTCAATAACAAGTCGCAGACAGATCACAGCTCCTAACTGCAACATCAGAGGCGCAGAGCTCTTGAGCCTACAGCAGACAACAGCCTCATTTCATCACTCCATCAGAGCAGTGGCAGGCCCACAGAAGACATAAAGCACAAAGAAATCTTTGGGTCTTTTTGTAAGGGCAGCAACGGCATTTCCACCTATTGCAGCCCTGTCAGCCTCCCATCTGTGCTGCATGGGCTCAGCATTCCTGTTGTGTCTCTGGACACTTCGATAAGGAGTGAGCATTAAGGAGTAGACTCTACTGCAAAGTGTAACAGTGTTTGTGCATCACTAATTATCATAATGAGAAACTTGCAGAATAGCCAAGAGTTTACATTGATTGCTTTTCTCCTTCTCCAGTTAGAAGAGGGAGAATTCCCATGACTTTGCATTTGACTTTGAGGACTTTAACTCCTTCTGTGTGCACACATTGGTTATGGCTATTTCATATTAGAATATTAGAATTACTTTTAGACTAAATAGAACATCATGTTTCTGAAGTACTGCCATTAGCCAAAGCAACTTCTAAACAGTAGGATGAAAACTTGAACCTGTGTTTATTGGGACAAATCAACAAAGAGCAGTTTCTGGAGTATATGCTATAACACTGAGAAGCCTGCGGGTCATTGATTCCTTTCTTCTTCTGACAGGCATTTCCTATATCCTGTAAGCCAATCTGGAAATATATTAAGCTCACTTTAAAGTGACTTAAGTTGTTTCCTTTTGCTCCTCTTATTGGGAGGCAGTTCCAGACAGGTGGAAGGTAGCTAGACTGCTGTATCGATCTCTGAATTCCCTGGAAAGTCTATTTATACAATGTTAAGCATTTCGTTAAGGATTTCCAAGGGGGGTTTCTGATTGCTCAATACATAACAATTGTTCTGGTGATAACAATCCTCTTCGAGCTTCATTTATAACGATCCATTTTATTTTCCTTGCAATAGTAGCTTATTGCTATTTCATGAAGCTGTTACTGTACTTTATGAGTGTTCCACTTTTTTTTTTTTTTTTTTTTTTTTAACATAATTGGCTTAGTCCTTTGAGTTACAAGCACCTAATCTCTTATGTCAGTGAAAGAGCCTTAAACAACCCCCTAAAGTACACATTATATCCATGGTCTTCATCTTAAGTGAGCATGCTCCTTCTCTTCAGTCATGTATTTCGCCTCTCTCTCTGTGCATGTAACTGATTAATATGTAATACACAGTATAGCGTTTCAGAGTATAGCATCTCTAAGATCATCATGTATATGATTTTATTCTTCTTTATCAAAGACAGTACTTTTTTTTTTTTAATTTAAGATTTGCCCTTAACTATTACAGAATCACAGAATGGTTGAGGTTGGAAGGGACCTCTAGAGATCATCTAGTTCAACCCCACTGCTCCACACCTAGAGTATGTGGCACAGGGTCACATCCAGGTGGCTTTGGAAGATCTCCAGAGAAGGAGACTCCACAACCTCTCAGGGCAACCTGTTGCAGGTCTCTGTCACCCTCACAATAAAAAAGTTCTTCCTCACATATTAGGGCCAAATTCTGTTTTCACTTATGAAAGCCTAAATCCATGTTAAAAAGTGATGCAGATAGATAAATTACTTTCCAATTAACTTCTGTCTGAAGAAAGGTAAAGTGTCGCCCTTGTTTTTTATAGAGACAGAGCATAAAAGGGAGACTAAGCGGCATGTATGGTAGCATTGCATCCACTTTCTGTAATCACGCATGAATTATTTGACTTGTTGATTCTAAAGGTTAGATACAACAACCTCATGTAATCCCAGGAGATCTCTGCTGAATCATTCTTAAGAAAGTATTTTCTTACTGCTCTGTGGCCGCTTAGCATTGATGCTGAAAGTTGCCCAGCATTTGCTTGGACCTCATATTTGAGGGGAAGAGTACACTCACACTAATACATTTTTTTAAAGGAAATAAAATTTAAGAATGTTATTAGGAAACCATTAAACCTAGATATTAAGCTTCTATGTAGGTACATTTTGCATCTCATGGGTTTAGAGAATATGCATCACCTAATACCCTAAAGGGTTTGTACCCTTTCTGAACTTAGCTCTGACACTGGCACTATTGTGCTTTATTGAGTTAATTCCTGTAAGTGAAATCCTGACCCTTCTGAAATTAATGACAAAAAGAAAAAAAAACAAATCTTACTTTTAGTATGAATTATGATCTTACAGTAGTGCTACTTCATGGACTGGATCTTTGTGATATCAGAAATGTTGCTCATTGACTTGAAAAGGACTCTGCAACCATGTAGATGTTCATGTTAACATATCCTGTGTAAGATACGAAAAAATTATTTTGAAAACGGCATTAAAAATAACAACTAGTAATATGCCTCACGAGACTCCTGTGGGATCATTAGCACAGTACTGTGAAGCATCCAAAGATGCTTGGATTAAGGATAATAGGTTTAAATGTGAAGCATTAAAATTCACCTCTGCAATGATTTTTTTTTTGAGAGAGGTGAACTAATCAGTTTAATTAGTCAACTAATATTAAAAAAAAAAAGTATTAGAATCAGTAATTTACATTTCTCAATGGAAACCAATATTATGTTTAGATTATTGTTGAGATAACATTATTAGTGGAATGATTCAAATTAATCATGACTGAAAATCTGATTACCACAAGGAATCATGCTGCTATCATAGACTTTGCATACCTTCTCCTTTTATCTTCTTATTGCAGCACCAAATTTCTCCCTCTGTGCAGAGAGTGTACAGGATTTTCAGTTCCCAGTATCTTAAGACTGCTGTTTTAATATTATAATGCACTTTTTGAGGGCTTCACAATGATGAGGCCTCAATTAAATTTTACGCCTACAAAGAAGAAACTACAGACAAGGACAACAGTTTTTAATAATATTATTTACAAGGCACTAATGTGCAATTTGTTGCTTGTCAAAACAGTGGGAATTATGTTCTCATTCCATGTTGAATATAATTAGCTAATACTTTCCAAAAGACGTGCAGGCAGAAAAGGTATCTCATATTTTAAACCATGTAGCCAATTTCATTATCTATTTTCATTTGTTCTATCCCTCAGAATGCAAAAGTTCTGTCTCCAGTATGTCTGAACAAAATCCAAGTGAAAGAAGCTAGGTTTCCCTAACTTTGAGAGCATTAATGATCTGTGTATTCAATAACCTACACTATAAAGAACTTTTAAAGTTGCACAATGAATTATTGGGCAAACTTTTCTCAGATATTAAAAAAAATCTCTTTCTAGACTTCCTCTCTTTTAAATTTTTTTTTTTTTTTTTCCCAAAGAAATAATGCATAATACATCATAAATATTTTTCTTTGGTCTAATTAAATTAGCTTACAATTTGTTTAATTGAGAAGTAGAATGCATTATTTTTATGGTTTCCATAGAATCATGGAATGCTTAAGGTTGGAAGGGACCTCTAGAAGTCATCTAGTCCAATCCCCCTGCACACGCAGGGTCACCTAGAGCATGTGGCACAGGACTGCATCCAAGCGGGTTTTGAAGATCTCCAGAGAAGGAGACTCCACAGCCTCTCTTTTGTTTTTGTGGAAAAGGGTTTTACAAGCCCATAGTAAAAATATTATTATATTTTTACCTCAAAGAGTTTACAAGAAAATAACAAGATGGAAAATGTGGATTAAACAAACAAAAATGCAGAAAAAGAAAGAAAAGTAACAACCTCATGACACATCCTATCTTCTGTTATAGAACAGCTGTGGGTATGATCTGTAGTCATATCTACCCTGCTAGTTGCATCCTCCCTGAGGAGTGATGCTTGCCAGCCCTAGGTCTAGACCCCCAAATATATCATACCATAGGTGAAGTACTGTTTCAAGAACAGTACTTGGCCTTGGGTCCTTCATGGGTTCTGTATGGCTTTATACATATATATTTATGTGTGTGTGTTTATTGATGGGACATTGAGGAGAAAAATTTCAATTAAAATGTCTGTAATAATATGACAACTGTGTTGCAGTCCACCTGGAATATGTTTAGAAGGCATGAAAATGTGACCATATGTTGGGATGTGACAGAGGACATTGGGGAGGGTAGGAAGGTACTCAAATTGTACATGGCAAAGACATGTACACCTCTATCATCTCTAATGACAACTGAAAGCAGTTCTTAAGAGTGCACTACACACAGAATCACACTTGGGATTAATTTAAGAAGGAAGTGCTAGGGCCAGCAGAGAATCCAGAATCAACTAACAGTTATGCACTAAAGGCAGTCGGTAAACCAAGACTGAAAGCTAAGCTGGAGAAATTATCTGATATCCAGGCCCCATTAATGAGCTCAGAAAATACAGGTTTTTGTTTTTAATATGCAGTGACCAAAAGGCTTATACTTATGGAATCCACCTCATCTAGATTCAGATGTCTAAGAATTTTCAGATCTTTGGCAATTTTGTAGTTTCAAATGTATTTTAATAATGTAGGTTGACTGTATAGTCTCTCTGCAAATTCCTGTACTCTCTTCAGAGAGTGAAATGGTCTCTGGAGAAACCTACTTTACTTTACTAACCATAGAGAAACCTAAGGCATCTCCAGTCCTAATTAATTCAAGTGCTTCATTTTAGATATCTATAGGTAGCTTGGATTGCAATTCCCACCTTTACTCTCTTTGCATCTAAGGGCTTGTGACATCATGAAAACGACAAGTCATAGTAATAGCAATCATCCTAAGCAGGGGAAAAATATATATATTAAAAAAAAAAAAAAAGAACTAGGAGATGAGGGAGCAGCAACAGCAGGAAATGGGAGAAGATGGTTCATATTAGTTTAATGTAGGCAATACAAGCCTGCTAGGCATGTACCTGTCAGATTACAGAGCAGGTGAGGATACAAAACAGGAAAGGAACCCACCATCAGAGCTGATGAAATCTGACCAATACATCACCAAGACTACAAGGTTGTGAGAGAAGGAAATGAGCAAGATGAAATTTGGTATTGAAGTTTAAAGACCAGAGCATAGAGCTGAGAGAGAGACAGTAATTATAAACACTGATCTTGGGAGTTTCATGCATTTTGCCTCTGTTTCCCATGGATTAAAGGCTGAACCAGTTCAGATAACAGAAGTTAAAATTCAAATTTGTACTCACTGTTCCCTGAATCATAGAAATAAAGATCCATGTTCCTTTTCCCCTCCTTTTCTTCTGTCCCCAAGATGATTATGTTCTGATATACAATATACTAATGTTTTAATCAGAAGGGACCCTGATGCCTGTCATCTAGCTCTTACTGGTTGTTAAGGCTTTTCTGAGAGATACAGAGTAGGAACAGTCCAGACAAAAATGACTATTGAAGCCTGGTATTTTGCTTTCTGGAAAAGTGCTTTAACTATCAGGATACAATACAAAAGTATCCATCATCTTTTTCTGTGACTGCTGCAATATGGGTCACACTAAATATTAGTGGCGAACCTTCCTTGGGCAGAGAAGATGTTAGCTATTCAGCAAAACAAAGATAGTCAATGTCCGGGGCACATGCAGTAATAGGATATTAAATAAAAAGCATCTTTTAAATGGAGAAAATTTCAATTCCTGTCATCCTGCCATTTTCTGAGACTGAAGTATTTGAGTATTATCATACCCAGTTTGTTTACTCAACTCTTTAAAGATCTTGCTTTCATTTTCTTCATGCCTAAGTTTCTGATGTGAAGGAAAGTCATTTGACAAGAATGAATTGTTTCCCTGCGTAAGAAGAGGAAAAGTAAATGAATTCATATTTGCAAACTACTCAGACACCGAAACAGAGCGGATCACACAAGAACCAAAATACAGAGTTTCAAATGCAGTCCTATTTCCCATATTCCCCTCCTCTTATTTATAAAAGGGTATAATAATAAAAAAGGGAGAAAAAAAGCTGTCAGAGCTTTCTAGAAAATTCCTTAGTGCCTAAAATAATGGGGAAATTGTTCAATCTTGCTAGAAATATTACTCAAATGATTCTGTCAAGATCAGATCCTGCATGTGTCATTTTCTATTTGCGACAGAAAATATTATATGTTCAAGTTGCTGTGGAACTACCCCAGGGCTGGTAGAGTCATTGAATGTAACTTTTCAGAACAGTTTTATTTAACATTTCGATCTACCTTTGTTTCTGCCTTGTCCAGATCTACCTATGTTTTTTTTCTCATTCTTCTTTGCAGTTTATGCTGATTCTTTGTCATTCCAAGTAAGTTTATTGTGCTTAAAGATACATATCTTAACAAATGTTTAAAACATGGCGGAAGACACTCAAAGCTGACCAATCATTTTGTATGTGATACTCTATGCAAATGAAGCTGGGCAAAGAGTGTATTGTTTAAAACTAAAACACCAAGGAGTGTATTCCAAATGCACGTTAAAAGATACAGAGCATATCTACCAAATGAAAAAAAAAATAATTTCAATATTTGTGTTTTCAAGTAGGCTGTATATATGGTTTTATATTTATACTCTAGAGTAAAAATAATCTGGATTTCCAAGGAACTGAAAAACGGTTATATGATGTCACTCAGAATTTTGCTGTCATGCACTGGTAGAGAAGACCTGTAATGGAAACGCTAATTTATGTTAAATGGTAAAAACTAGAAAAAAAATAGAGTTCTATCCCCCTTTCTTCTACTTTTGGAGAAAGATCATATTTTCTTGACATAAAAATACCCAGCTTTCACAGTACATTTAATTCAATTTCTCTCTTGTAGCCTACCGGTTTAAGTTGCTAGTTGTCACAAAAATACTGCATGACACTAGAATACACTCACTGATCTGTTAGCTGTATTTCATCATCCAATTTCTAGTGTATTTATTTTATCGTTTCCAATATCATATTTAAAAATGAAAAAGTATTGTTGCCTCCACATTAAGGAGGGAAGTCTGTCCTTAATGAGACATAATCCTTTTACAGCTGTTATTATTTCAATCTTCTTTAAAGAAACATCAGTTAACCTGTCTATCACCCAGACCCTCCTTCACTTTGACTCTGGCTAAGGATAATAAAATTCTCTCATCCTAACTCACTGACATGGTGCTGAGGCACGACGTGCTGCCGAATGTGGGGCACTGCAAAGCTGAAGAGGGAGCAAAGGTCATGGATTAGAATGAATTAAGCAAACGTGGATTAAGAAAGATCAATGAACAGGGACACAGACTCATCAAGCTCTGTTTAGATAATCTGCTTGCTCTCGCTAACATTTTCTTCCAACATCATAGCTGAAGAAAATGCACTTGAAGCTCTTTCTTGTCAACGCCTAAGAAACTATCAGTAAATCAAGCAGAAGAGACAGTAAATTGGGACCCAGGAATCTAAAAACACTGCCAAACAATGATATTGACCCTGATCCCCAGATACTACACAAGTACCACCACAAAAAAAAGACAGGTCTGCAATCCCAGATGATGAAACCTTCAGGCCAGTTGCTCCAGTTCAGTCAGTGCATTAGCAAGGAGGAATGGAAAGAATCAACAAATGACATTGCACTAGCATGTGGAAAAGGGCAACAGGAAAAATCAAAAGTGCATCTCCCAACACTGTGCATTGCTACTGGTGACAGAAGTGTTGGCACAAGAGACTTGTCATTTCAGAGGAAATATCTTGAAGAAAAGTATAATCCTACAAATGGATCAGAGAAAACTCTCAGGGCCACAGAAACTGTGGGAGAAAGTTGAAAAGGAGAAGTTCCCATAAGCCACACACTGAGCAGAGACATGAAAAGTGTGAACAGTAGTATTAGGACACTTACAATGCAAGAGAATTTTCATTAAAAAAAATGGATCTGTCAGTCAGTAGATAAAAACAAGGTCTTGACTTACATAAGGTCAAAAGTGGAAAATACTGTTGGAAGAGTTACCAAATCTCCTACACTGAGGTTTTTATTACTTTATTTATCCATTTTTATTGGCTGTATAACCTGCTAGCTTGGTAGGTAAAACAAAACAGAAACAAACAAACGAAGAAACAAAATCTGCCAAAAAGCAGAAAAAGAAAAGACTGCAGGCATCATGCTAAAGGAAATACCTCAGAAATGATGGAATGTGTTTTGAATCTATCTTACGCTGTAAAATCCCAGAGCCTGACTCTCAAGTCACTTTTGCCTCATCCACTGACACCTAGCAAATGACCATTGTGTAGAAGTTAGAAATTGAAGAAACTTGTGTACTCAGGTAGTCTTTCTTCTGTCACTGTAGGTTTTTCTCAGTGGTACATTTTAATTGATTTGCCACACCAATTATACAATAATGGTGCCAAAGAATTTTACAAACACAAACAAGATTTTTGCTTAGGTAAGCAAGAAATTCTCGCGTCCTGACTCACTGACACAGTGCCGAGGCACGATGTGGAAGAAACTCATTTAAAACCCATTAAATACCCATAAAATACCACTCTCATTAAATTTTAAGAATGGCTAATTTCTCACAGAGTAACCAGTGAAAAAATACTTCCTTTTCTGTTAAGGAAGAAGACCTGAGAAACTGCATACCGTAAAAGAATATATTTAACTTCCAGTCATCTGATCATAATTCCGTAAGACAGGAAGGGTGTCAGCACACAAAGGAATTGCAGTATTTATTAAGAAGATATTAGAATCAGACAATAAATATCAAAATAATACTGGGCAGGTATATAGACAGGTCTATATCCATGCTTTATTTCCCACCAAAATAAAAAGTAACTTGCCTGTCTCTTAAAACTCACCCCTACTAAGAAGAATAAATGAACAATTCATGCTTGCCTCACACTCAGCTTGCATTTGTATCTTTCCAGGAAAATCTGAGTGGATGTTCTTTGTTGTTGTTATTGTTTTTCCATATTTCAGTGCCCTATGGAAACGGCAGGGAATGTTTGAGTAACTCAGCACCAGATCTGAATTCAATCCAGTATAGGCTAAGATATTGGAACAAACCAAGGCTTCATTCTTCCTGTAGCGATCACGATCATGAGAAACAGGCATGCCTGGAATATTCTTTCTCAATAAGAGATACACAAGAAGACAATAAGACAATAAGAAAAAACAATAAGAGCCTGCAGGACTTCCTGAGGTGAAGGCTCTAGACCTCTGTGTTCAACATGGATGATGGGCCTATTCTCAGGACCTTTAAGAATCTAATTACACTTGTGGCTTCTACAACATCTTGTGGCAATGAGTTCCACAATTTAATTATGTGCGTGATATGACAAATCTCTTCCTTTGTTTATCCACAACTTTCACTGACTGCCCTCTAGATTTTGCACTGTTGGAAATAATGAACGTTTAATAAAGAGTTTTCCATACACTTCTGATGATAAAAAATAAATTACCATCTTTCACCAAGACAGCTTCAACTAGCTTGTTCCTCATTAGAATCACACAGAAAAGAACACAATGCAAAAATATATCAATATAAGAAAAATGCATTAGTGGAAAAAATCACTGTATTTCTGTTTTATATTGACTCAAGAACACTTGCTATTTGACAATTGCACAAGTAGATTGTAAGTAATCTAGCACAGAGAATATTCTAAGATATATGCATTTTTAAAAGGCTATTCTATTAATGTAAGGATAGAAGGATTCCTGCAAGTACAAAGTTCATAATGTATATGATTACAAATTCCTTTTACAATCTGTGTACTGCTGTATTCACTCACTGATATTTCAGGGCACTTACTGAGGGAGTGCAAGTGTTATTACTATGCGTGACATACCATATGGCAAGCAGGATCAGCTGCAGCTTTGCACACTGTAGTCATTTTTCCCTTGTACTACAGTTTTACATGATGTAATGCTTTTCTGTGATTGTTCAACATTCTCCCATTTAAGCCTGCCATATAATAAAATGTCATTTTATGAGGTTGCAGCTGAACCTGCTCACCATAAGTCTGCATTTATTTCACAGATGTCTATCATGCTGTCATCCCACAGGTGCACTCAAACTTTAAAATTTTCCTATGCCTCAGCTTCTAATGTAAGAAAAATGTATTATGCAAGATGAGGAAATGGCAGCCAAAAGAGTAAATGCAGCTAAATGTCACTTAACAATACAATATGGGCATGCAAATGCAAGTAACCTTACAGGGTGATAATGTTTGCACTCGCAATAAAATATGATGTGCAAATGATAGTGTAAGTGCCAGGTCCTGACAAGTAAGTGCTCTGCAGGATAAAAGTATCAAAAATATTTTATTTTATTTTATTTTATTTTATTTTATTTTATTTTATTTTATTTTATTTTATTTTATTTTATTTTATTTTATTTTTGGTTGCTTGTTTTTAGAGGCCCCTCCTTAATGTAGAGAAAATTATTTTTCTGAACCGGTACTCAATTATTATCAATTGGCATTTTCTAAATCTGCAATCATCCGTGCTATCTTAATTGAATTTACAGTGGGGTTAAACAGAGCTGCATTTGTTCCATTCTTAAAGAGTGCTAACATACACAACAAAACAAAACAAAAAATAACGAGAATTTTTCTAAAGTTAGCTTCCTCTGTTCTGCTCTGCTCTCCCATCCACCTCATCTCCATGTCCTTTCTTCTATTTGTAGGTCATTAGTGACATTGTGAACTAAGATTCCATTTCAAAATCAAACTCTAATTCAAATATAGATGAATGATCTGTTTCACTCTGTTCCATTACTAACAGAGTAGGGAGGCAATCAAAAAACAACTAATTTTATTACTGTTTCTGATTCTGGAAAAAAAAATCAAGACTTTGAAATCACAGTTTGAGTTTTAGATTCCTCCTAGAAAACAGTTTTATTTATATAATAATGTGGAAATAAATAAAGCACTACAAATAAGGAATTATTCAATTTCAAATTATATTCTTAATATAAATGACATAAATCTGGAACGATAATACAGAGTCACAAGTAGTGTTAGTTTCTATCCTCAAATAAGATTTTTAGCATTTAGAAAATTAAAGGTTTAGCAGACATAAAGGTAATGAAATATAAAATAAAATATTAAGAAAAGAACAAAACAAAAATATATATTTTTAAAATTGAATAATCTATCTAAATTGAATTTGTTCATAATTTTGGAGTGGATGTCAATGTAGTTTAATACATATTTTCCTGTATTCTGAGATCACACTGGTTTTGCTGACAGCATGGTGTATAATTAGTTCCTTGTTGACTGTTAGATTAACTGAGGTTAGATAAAGCCTAACACTTTTGCTCAAGTTTTCTTTGATCAGTCATTCTTACAGACAAAATAATAGACAATATCGATATCGTTTTATAACTAGAGACATAGTTCTGTTTTCCAGTGAGGTTTCAGTCTATTCCTTGTTTTTCTTTGATTATTTTTATCAGGCCTAGAGGACAGGGGAGTCTGGTGACAAAAAGATCTGCTAAAAGGAAAGATAAAAACCCTTCTCCCTCATTTATGCATGTATTTCATGCTTTATGTTATCTTCTTTAGGTACTCACTTACCAGACATTTCCTGTCTGCACTTGCTTAATAACTAGCAAGCAACCCCAAAATAAGTGCTTAAATGCCTAAATCTTCATTTTTCTTTGTAAGCAACAAATATGATTATTAGAATCTTTAGAGAGTTATCTCTAATTAAATATCCATAAAAAAATACACCAGTATCAAACAAACACCTCAGGCCTATTTTTTCCTACTTGGAAATCTGTAAATCTTTTAAAGAAAAAGGTTCTTAAGAAAATTAGTTTTTAGTTGCAATTTTGTTAATTTTACACAATTTTTGTCACTTTCTTCTTTTACATAGCTTTATATTAATTTCCTATTGAAGGATTTGCATTTAAATAACAGTAGCTGTCAAGATTTATAGCTTAGGATATTGGCACAAATATAATAGAAAGGCACCAAAAAGTCCATTCAAATTGAATAAGGTTGGGTACAAATTGCATTTTCCTCTTATAGATTTTATTTCTACTGGTGAGCTTACTGACTATTTCGAAAGGAAACAGAGAAACAACTTTTCTTTTACAACAAGCTTCGATCCTGAATTTGTAATGCCAGCTGCACACAGTGTCTCAGCTTCTCAGAACAGGGTGATTCTTTTTGTTCATTCCGATTTGGCAATTCAGTGAAACCTAGAGGAGCTGGAAAACAAGGAAAAAGAGAAAGACAAATGAGCTGAAAAAAAAATAAGAGGGTAATCATGACTCTGAAGAAAACAGTCCTAAAACCGAAACAATAGGAGCAGGCAACACAACCTATGGTTATATATTCAACCACAACAATATGGTTATATTGAGATGTGACAGATGACTTCAAAATAATCTTATTTTTTATTTTATCTTGATGTTTCAAAACAAGCTTGCTCCTCTTGTAGATTATCATTAGCAAGTTGAAATCTGTATTGAATTGAAATGATACTTGATATATCATTTTTCTAGTGATTTTTCGTTAGTAAAACATGTTTCTTAAATCTATACTTTCACTTTTGTGGTTATATATCTTCTATAAATTCAGATGTCAAGATGTCATTTGTCATATGAAATTAATATTTTCTTAAAATTCATTGAATTGCCAGATATTTTGCTATTAAAAAAATCTTTTTTAAAAAAAAAAAACAGAAAAATACAAAACATGAAAAATTTGAACTAATACATAATCCTAACTAGTATAACTGAAATATGAAAATAACCATTTTTGCTGAAAGATGCTTCTGCCATATAGCTTTATTATGTTCATGGTATAATGAGTAGATATTTAAAACAGAATAAAAGTATGGACTAGCTGAAAATAAATAGCAATAAAAGATTCAGTAACATAATATATTTATACCAAGAGCACTTAAGTAAGTGGTCAGGAGACGTTTCACCTAGCTTTAGAGGTCTATATAAGACGTGTATATTAACTAGCAATTTTCAAATTCACATCCAATGGAGATCAATAGTCAGTAGAGGATACAATTTATGTGACCTGCTATAGGGGATCATTTCAGGGCGATATGAATCACAACCTAAGAGTGCCTATTTCTCTGTGCAACAACAAAAACCTACACAAATAGATCAGTTTTAAGTGTCAATACACATGCAAAGGTAGAGGAATCACCCCTAGTCTGCCTTTACTATTTCCTTATTGTATGTGGCCCAGATGGCTGACTTTTTATTGCAGTAAGTTCAGATGCTGGACCACTTACAGGAATTCTAATTAAAATATATATTCCACATTTGTGTGGCAACACAAATCAAATTGCCTTATATGAACTTCAGCTGCAGAGAAAACCTATGGCATGCAACATATAATTACAAAGGAATATATAATTCACAGTAGATGGTTCTTTCATTATACGGTCATTCTCAATGTCAGCTTGAACCTATGTTTTAAGTGAAAATCCATATAAGAACTGAATAATATTATGACTTGAAGGTCATGTCAAAGGTTATTGGAAAGTTAGTTGTCTCTACATTTGCAATAAAAGCTTGATTTTGTTAAGTAATATACAGGATTTAGCATGCAACATGTGAGATGGTCATTTAACAACCATAATCTATAGGCAAATTACATCCCAGAAAGTATCAGAAAGTTTGCTGAATTTAAAATGGGATATCTAATGGAGGTTATTTTGCTACAGCTATGGCAGACAAAATAAATAGTAACACTTAAGCGTAGACATAAATTCTGCCATTATTAAAAAGGCTGCGCTCTTATTTTTCCTTATGAATAGTGGCGTCAGGTGATTTGCAATTTGTTTAATTGAAAAAAAAAAAAGAGTAAAGATGAAGAGCAGATAGGAAATAGAATAGAAGAGGAATAAAGCCTTATTTGATTAATGAATGAAAAGACAAACTGGATTAGGTGGTTCAGTGCTTAACACCAGTGCCTGACAAATAATCATATGGAATCATCTATAAAATCATGCAGTTTTCCTTAGACAATCATCTGGCGATAAGTTCCTATTCATTGAGATGAAAGGAGGTGAAAGCATGACGAAAGGAGAAAAAAAGTTTCTGTTCTTATTTTTCAAATATAATTGTCACTTATAAAATGAGTTTTTGTTGTTGCTTGTGTATTTTTCCTAACAAAAATAGAAAAAGTTCAAGAAAAATGAAAAAAATTAAATATTTGCCAGTGATGTGACAAACTAATAAAGACAGCATCAAATCGAAGGCATATGTTAGTAGATATATCACTTCAATGATATGTCAGCAGTTTAAATTGCTTTAAAACAAGAATTCCTTAAGACAAACAATTTCATCATCTATAATATTATCTCATAGCAGCTCTATCAATAAATGGGAAGAGACATTTAAGCAGTCTGAAATATTAATAATTCAATGGCATTTGTTTATGTTTTGTCCTGAGTAGCTTAAGGAACTTATTATTTCATTTGTTCTAGTATATAATTCTACAGGAAGGAAATCCACTGAACTGAGGAAACTGGGCTTTTATTTAAATGACTGAGTATGTAGACTATTAAATCGCTCATGGATACTCCAGGGTTTCAGTTTACCTTTTTGTAAAATGTTGTCTCAACATGCTGCAGAAAAAAAAAATGCAGAGAAACTCTTATTTCAGGGCCTACTTGGGGAGCTTCTTAAAAAAAAAATGTTTTCCTGTACCATGCTTTACTTCAGGATTTTTGACTGACTGAAAGGTAATTAATAAGGATATGGCTCAAAATTTGAATATTAGATTAAACATTTTACAAACTAGAACAGCAGGAAAGAGATGCAAGATTTTTTAACTTTTCTCTTTCATGTATTTTCTGGAAAGATGTATTCCCTACTTTTCTGTGCAATGTAGAAGACAAAATATAAAGTTTCGGATGAGAACATGGTTCTGGGCCCACATGCTTAGTATGTTCAGCTGTGTGTAGAGAAATCCCAGATGTTGGTGTCCATGGCATATTCCGCACAAACTGGACAATAACAGGAACATATCAGTACAAAAGGATCAATCTACCTAGGCTGGTACTGGAGTATATTATATTTTCTCTTGACTAAGATTTTGAAAGGACTTTGTAGGAAAAAATTCTTACATCTGAATCACAACCAGGATCTGCCCTGACTTCAGTCTCAAAATGTTCAGTACAGGACAGTCAGAGCACATACATTCCAGATAACTAGAGAACATGAAAAGCAGCTGTGCTGGGATTTATATAGCTGTAAATATGATTAAGGCACCTACATAGCACTGAAAACATAGCTTATCTTCGTGTGCTCTCCAAACTGATCAGGTTGTTGGTTTTGACTAACAATATGGGGAACTCAAATGAGGGAGGCTAATAGAAAAGTGCACAGCAAAATCAACAGACCATCAGGCTGCTTTAATTAGTTATCTTCTTATTGTAATTTAGTCTGATGTGCGAAAAGTAACAGTAAAAGCATTACTTCTTTATATACCTAAATGCTAACATAAAAATATCATTAAAAATCTTTTAGTGACTTTCTGTTATGTCTCATAATTGAAGTAATGGGTGCTCTACAATACATCTACTGCGCTAGTACACATTAAGCAAACATTAGCAAAACCAGAGAAATTTCAATGGAATGGAATAGTGTTATAAGCTTTTTCTTTTTTTTTTTTCTTTTCTTTTTTTTTTTCCTTTTTTTTTTTTCCCACAGTTTATCTTTCAGTCTAACAACAGCACAAAATATAGTTCTGACTCCACTGAGCCCTGAACCTTGTCAGAAGAGTTTGCCTTCCTGGCAAAAAATCTCACACCTCTGCTGCCCACTACACTATCACTCAGCAGCCTTCAGCCCTCCCAGATTCCTTTGGTGGCCCTCCGCTTCAGAAAAAAAAATCATGTTCTTTCCCAGAAAATTCCCACTGCTGACCTTTATTGCCTCTCTTCAATGCAACAGCTTCTGCTGATGCATGTTTCCTACCACAGGCTCGTTTTCCCTGATGGAGCTTCTTTCCTGGTACACTATCTTCTCCAATTTGCTCTCGTAGGAACTTTCTTTACACTGCAATCTCCCCACAGCCTGGTAATAAATACATGAGTGTTGCCAAGATGTTTTGGAGGCACTGGCAGCTTCTGTGTGTGGCATTAGCTCCATCTCACCCCTGCTGGTATTCCTTCTGTCTTCTGTGTAGATTGTGCTGTGATGATAGTTTGTTGCCTTCCTCCTTCCCATCTTTCCTCCAGCAGATGAACAATAAGTGCCCATTAGTGATAGTGAAATTACCTTTAGAAAAAGAAAAGTTATCTTTTTTATTATTATTCCTATTAAATAAGCCTCGGTAGAAGCAAAGACTTAAGCAAATGCTTAAGAATTTAGGCGTATAAATTGCTTTATACCCATTTATCTCATGGGGTTTCAGGTTGTACTTGAAGACTATCAATATCTCATCTATTTGAATAATAATATATCCAGATTGGGGATTTTGTTTGTCTGTTTTTCTCCTTTTCCTATTTCCCCTAAGACTAAGTAATAATGCTGTATCAGTCTTAACTGTAAAGATGCGGACTCAATTTTGATAAGTGCTAATGGAAATTTCTTATAGAATATTTCACTGAAAGAATCCCCATGTGACTATTTCAAATGAAAAATGTCAGCCTCATTCAACAAAATTTTGTTTTAATTTGACTAGCTATAAAACAAAGCTAACAATTGTTGAAACTAACTTTTTCCTGTTGGATGTTGTGATCATGAAATATAATCAATTTAATTAAAATAACCATTTTATCACAAATTCTACTTATTTGGGTGAACCCTTATTTCTCCACAAAATATATTTTTTCATTATGAAATATCAGACATCCAATTATAAATGTTTAAGCCAATCTCAGCAGACATAACAAGTTTTAGTGATTAAAAAAAAAATCTAGGAAATAATTTGCCAGGGAAATTTTTCAATTGAAACCAAATTTGAAAATTTCATATAAATTTTAATATTTAAATGCAAAGAAGCAAGGTACTTAGGCTCTCCTATAACATTCTGAAAACTAATTGAACACATGGAAATATGTGTGAAAATGGGTAGGAACATTTACTCCACTGTTCAGAGAGGTAAGTGCTATGATTTCCATTTTGATGATGTTGCTAGAGGAGCATGAGAAATGGCTGGGATCTTGCATTCTGAAGGCAACAATAACAGTACTTTTTTTCTGCAACAGCATTTCACAGTGTCCTGTGCCTTAGAAAATGGCATCGTTATGAGCGCGCATGGAAGAGACAGGTAGACAATTGAGCGTCTCTGTGTAAGCGAAGACTAATAAGACTAATTTCTGATTTTTTTTTTTTTAAAAAGGATGAAATAACTAGACGAGATGCAATAATTATTTAATGATCACTTTCTGAGCACCTTACATCATCAAAGTGCTCTGCAACCAACAAGTAATGTTTACATAACATAATTAACATAATTCAATATGCAAAGACCATAAACAGCTGAATAGTTTTAACACCCAAAGCCCAGATCCCCAGGCATACCTAGGAAGCAAGACAACTCTGTAGTCGAATTCTACCCAACTCCTTGAAGCATTGTACACATTCAGCGTCCAATGGCAGGCAGCAGATTAGATCGTCAGCATAAATCATTTGGAAAAAAAGAGACTCAGTGGAAACTCGGTGTTTTAAATGGCTCTCCAGAAGGTCAAAATCACATAACTTGACACTCAAATTACTCATTCTAATAGACAGGAAAAAAAGTGAACAGATTTTTTTTTTCTAAACAGCAAAAGATTTTTTTACTAATTGATTCTTACAGCTTATTCACGGTATGATTCTCTGTTTTAATGTACTTAGAAGTTTCAGTGACTTGAACAGGCATAGTGAGTGCACCAGAAATGGAGAATAAGGCCTTTGAAGTTCAGTATCATTATTTAGATTTCAGGCATGCCTGGAGACAGCACTCAAGATTAATAAAATGCTTTGCTTCAATTAGCTCTGTGTCTCTTGCATCCCTCCCCAATTCCCTCTGCCCTTGTTTAACATACTCCCTTATCCCTTCACATTATCCAGACAGGTGCTCTCTGCTACTACAGCCTGCTGGAAGCTCTGCAGAGGAGATTCAGTATGGGGAGGAGGATGGAGATTGGTTTCTTGGCTCTGATCTAGAAAAACATGATTGCTTGGGATAATAAGTGAATCTGTACACATGCCCATTTTTTTTTTCTTCTACAGTGTTGGTACAGACTGCTTTTAAAAAGATTTATGGAAAAAAATAAAAGTAAAAAAATCCCTGAAAGGTCTTGTAAACAGATATGCTCTCTTCTATGTATGACAAGCACATCTTCACAACCTAGCCCAGAAAATGTAAATCAAAGAAGTATTATTTCTAGCTGATTAATTCTGGGGGAGGAGGAAGCCACTATAAAGGAAAGAACCCAATATTCTTTTGTACATATGAAAGAAATCTTTATTGTAGTGGGACTCAGATTCCTGCAATGATTTAGTCTGGTTTTCGCTGTAATAAGCCCCCTCATTTCAGATTTCTTTGAAAGCAGCTTATGAGCATAATGCAATGGCCACTGAAAACTGACACATCCTGCAAAGTGGGGGCAGGAAATTACAAGTTTCACATTGAGTTCAATGGGAAAGTCATAAGGCCCTGCTCCCTCTCCCTTGGGGTATTTTCCTTTTTTATTGTCAGTACTATAATGGGCAATCAGTTCCTGAAATGGTGCCCTGCTGTCTAGATGAAGCATTTATAGGTTTTCTAAGCAGTCCATTTGACCACTGCAGAATAAAAAGTCAGCCCTTGCAAGTTCGGGTTTTAGGGCCCTGATCCTGCAATGAACTCTGTGTTGGCAAACCTCCTGCCCACTTTGAATTCAGGACAGGATCAGGGTCTCGATTTCTGCGTTTCCCGCTACAATTCAGCCCTTTATTTATCACAGCTGGAAACAACATTACAAATAAAATGCTTCTAGAAAACAGAGTGTCTGTCCCTTTTAAAAGTTAACTTTCCTAGATTTATATTTACATAGTAATCTTCTGAATGGAGATACTTCTTCTAATGAGTTAGGAAATATATAAATCATCACAGATATTTTCCGCACAGAAACACTTTTTAAAAAATATATATATATATGTTCAAAACTCAAATGCAAAAAGTCTTCTTTTGAGGGCCAGAACACTGTAAAGTAGATCCAAAAAAGAACATATGGACCAGTTTCAACATAAGATTTAGGCCTAAATGAAGTTAAGAGAATTTAGAAATCACTAGTGGTCAGTCTAATTTGTGATTTGGAAACTAAATTTTCTTAGAGGTTAGACAATTCTCTGTGACATCTCTTTTCCTCACAGTACCTAAATTGATAAATAGTAAATGTATGGCTTTTTGTATGACTTAAAAGTTTACTATTGCTGAATGTGCCTATATGTGCATCTGGATACTGAAGATATAGGTTCATTGACAGATACGTTCTGATGAAAACCAGGTTTAATAGGAGGATACCAAGTCAGTGACTTCCTCAAATAAGTCTGAATATGTTGCTCTGGCAATTTTTTTTTTTTTTGATACCACATTAATGCTTAGAACTCTTTTTACAGATGCTGGAGGCCCATTTCCATCCCTGCATGGGCAAGACTAGCAATGTCTTATCGTCCTAATGACATAGACCTGTCTGTTGAAGATGGACAGCTATGAAGCAGAAGTCATGATACTAGAAGAAGAAATAGCAAAATGCAAGTGACTCTGTCCTGCTGGTTATGGCATTTATGACAAGAAAACATCAAGAAATTCTAGTTAAGAATAAGCCCATACACCAGTACAGAGTCAATCATCTAGAAAATAGCTTTGCAGCAAAGAATCTGCTGGCTCCTTGTGAACAAGAGGATGATCATGAGCCAGCATTGTGCCCTTGCCATAAAGAAACTCAAAGGGCTGCATTAGGAAGAGCATTGCCAACCAGTTGGAGGGAGGTGATCTTTCTCCTCTGCTCAGGCCTGTTGAGCCCACATCTGTATTATGGGGACTTCTGTCTCAAGTGCTGGACTTCCCAGTGCAAGGAAGATTTGGGCTGACTAGAGCAAGTCCAGAGAGGGGGTATGAAGATGATTAAGAGACTGGAAGATCACCCATACAAGGAGAGACAAAAGAGCTGTGACTGTTTAGCTTGAGGGAAAAAATAAAATAAAAAATAAAAAAATAAAAAAAAAGAGGGCCAGACTCTTCTCTAGCACTGCCCAGCAACAGGTAAATGGGCTCACACTGGAATACCTGAAATTCCATCTGAACAAAACAAAACAAAAAAAAAGGTGTTGTTTGTTTGTTTGTTTTCCCCTGCGGATGTCTGAACATGGGAACAGAGCATGGTAAATTCTTTGTCCTTGGTGATATTCAAAATCTAATGAGACATAGTCCTGAGCAACGTGCTCTACTTAACCCTACTAGAGCAGGAGGATTGGACTACATGATCTCCAGAATTCCCTTCTTCCAACTCTATTTTCTGTGGTTATGTGATTCTAACCTCCATGTGGTCGGATATGTAGATATAGCAATATGGCTTCGTGCTTGACACAAGCTGACTTGGCCAAACTTAGGCTTAGGGCCTGGCGCTCGGAAGATCTCGCGATGTTACGGAAAGCAAAGGGTTAACAGAAATTAAGGCGAGTCAGCCGTCTTACTTTGAAGAATCAGTACCTAGCCATGTGGGGTGGCATTGTTGCTGATTGGTGGCAGAGCAAGCTTCCACATTCGAAAGGAGTATAACTGTAGTGAGCAGTAAACAATAAAGGGCACTCCAACCATATTGGTGTTACGTGGTTTGTCCCCTAGCGGGGTAGGATGGCCCCGGAGAGCCCGACCTCTGGGTGAACACGTTTATTGCTGGAGACCACAGACGGCTACGAGCTGAGACCGGAGACAGCCGCCAGCAACACCCCCAAAGTTGTCAAAGTCTGCCTCATCCTCGTCATCTGAATTCCTTTGCATCAGAACAAGAATTTATTTACTATCTATTTTCTTTCAGATGAGTAACCTGAGTTCACTATACTATATTCATTCTTGTGCTCAATTAACCTTTGTTTCATTGTAAATGAAAAAGAAG
The DNA here is from genome assembly GCF_059628265.1 of Tinamus guttatus. Lineage (NCBI taxonomy): Eukaryota > Metazoa > Chordata > Aves > Tinamiformes > Tinamidae > Tinamus > Tinamus guttatus. Next base: position 190,471 of record NW_028289020.1, on the reverse strand, counting down.
GATAATAATACCAATAGTCTGAGTTTTTACAGAAGATTCATTTTAGTGAGTACGCTGAGAGGCCCTGAGGACTTGGCTCCATTTACAGATTTAACAAGTTGTGCATCCACCTACTCCAAATTCCAGCTGGCCTGCTATGAGCCAAATCCAGTTCCAAAGTGGAGTGGTGGTGTTAAGGCAGCACTTACCCCAACTTAACCAAGCTTCCGGACACTCCTGAGAAAATGAGAGCTCTAGCAACTTTGTAGTTTTGAAAGGTTTAAGTCTGTGTTTTCGTCACTCCCTCAGCCTCAGTGAATAGTTCTATTCAGTAGCAGGTGATTGTCTCTAAGAGAAGGACCTATGAACACTGTGATAGAGAGTTGTTAGAGACACCCTACTGTGACTGTTTTTTTGGCAAGCCTCACAGGAGACTTTGGCAGCTTCCCTTCCTCTAAAGAGCTGCTGTACTTCTGCATGGTTGCATTCTTCAAGCAAACCTCTATTAATGCCAACACTAAGAACATGGAGAACTGATAATAATTATTGTTTTCCCTGCAGGATAGCAGGGAAAAGCAGCAATATTGAGCAATGCCATGCTTTCTGTGCCTTTTTTTTTTTTCTTTTTTTTTTTAAAATACATCTGTTTGATTTACCTTAACAAAAAAAAATTAGTTATTCAAATATATTTTTAAGGGATAAGAACTGTATTTTTACTGTAAGCACGTACATTTTGCAATAGTTTCTAATTTTTCATTAAGGCGCCATCAGGATAAAGTAATTAGAAACTTCAATAAATATTTTATGTAGGTTTCTGCGAAATATTGCATTAACCATTTTGAACAAAATAAAACATATTAAAATATTTGGAATGTCTTAAAGATCATATTATTTGAATCCAAATACATATTTTTTATATTACTCCATTATAAGCTTGATAGAATGTATTGTTAGCAGGATATGCTCATATTATTTCAAAGATGGGAAGGGTTTACTTGCTTGAATTGAAAATAACTCTCTACAGTATTTCTGATTCTTGTTTTTCTCTGGTTTACTTCATAAAATTTTAATTCTGAGAAGAAGAGCAAAATAAAGTCTACAGGAAAGTGTGATAAGAGAGGGAAGGGAAAATATGTAAAGAGTAAGAAATGTAAAAGGAGAAACACTTTCAGAAATACAATAAGAGGAATATATAATCTATTCACAGTGTTAAGACTGAAGAATATTCTAAACTTTTATAACAATGGTCTATCATTTACAAAAATCAGGCCAGGTATCTTCCTAATTTCTACTAAACTTCTAGGGTTAAATGTTGCTGGGTAAGAATAAATGAAGTCCTGTTGCTTGTTCACTTGCCTACAAGGTGTTGCTCTTTTTAGTGCATTCCCAATGTGAATCTTGGTGATCAAAATGAGGGACTAGGAAAACCTGTGTATGGGAGGAAAAACTCCATATCTCATTTAGATACAAATGACTTTTTTGTTAACAAATGGTTGAGACCATCTTTCTCCAGTGGTTTCTCCAAGAGAGCGAAACTTTGTCCTGGTTTTGCTCTGCCACACACTAAAATCATTGGTATTTCCATGGGAAAAGCTACTTCCTCCAGTGTGAGTCAAGTATTTTCACTGTCTCCAAGTTGAAAAATGGATGATCTTCAAAATTTTTCATTTGTTAATGTCATCTCCCCCATATTCCTTTTGACAACCTTTTATTCTCAGATGGTGTAACTAAATATCTTCATCAAACTAAACTCTGACTCTGTGCTGTTGTCTACAGACTGATGTGGATATTTCTATTTCAACACTGCTGAAGGGTTTGCATGTGTGCCTTAAAGCTTACTGTTTATGAGTTATTCCATTATAACGTATGACATCCTCCTACACATCTCGTCTCTTTCTGTATCATCAGGAACTTTGAAGGAGATACGAAGATAATATCGGCAAGAATCTCAGAGGTAAAAGGACTGAAAATGAATAATATCCAATAAGCCATGTCTGACGTCTCCCAAGACTCCATGTCCTGCTTCTAAGAACAAGAAATATTACAAGATTTCATGTCTTAGGATAGTGGGACATTTCTGAGGATTTTGCAGGGACATTTTGGAGGATTTGAATACAAGCTGAAATTTCAAATTACTTATTTATATGGTAGCATTATTATTTCTCTGTTTCTAATGTTTCTACTGAAAACACCTTATCTTATACATACCAGGGCTCTAATTGCCTTTTGAGACAGCTACTTCATGAGGGAGTATTATTCCCTGCTAGGCTACTACAGCTAGTTCTTTCTTTCACCCCAGCTGATTTAGCTCCCAGTTTATTGCTCTCTAAAAAATGATACTGGACTTGACACAATCATATTTCTTTCTTCTTCAATATTCCAGTCACTTATGCTACCAAAATTTTTCTCTTAGGAGGACCTTCCATTGTACTGGTGATTCCTATCAATTCTCTATAATTCAAGATATTTGTGCCAAGGTCATCAGCAGTATATGAACGAGAACATAAAATCATGATAACTTTTTGGGCTCTAACTGTTTTTTTTCTTTTAATACAATTCTTCCTTATCCATATGTCCTACCAATTCTTAGAATAATTCCCATCTTTTTATTATTAGGGATTGTTTTATTATTTAGGCAATCTGGCATTTCTTTCACCTTTCAAAGAATTATAGATTATGCTCACCATATTTCCTTCCCCACCTAACTCACCTGATTCAAAAAATAAATAGGTAAATAAGCAAGTAAATAAATAAAGATAAAAATAGATGGGATTAACCTGTTAGTGTATACTTTTGGCAGCCTCGGTTATGTTTTATCTCATGTTGTAATTCAAGATAATTTTTTCCTTACAATAAGGAATCCGTAATTGCTTAGATCACTTTTTTTTTTCTAATTCTTCAGTATAAGTGCTTTTATTTTCTAGTCTTAAATTTCAGAACAGTTCCTCATTTTCTTTTTTAATTAATTTAAAAATCTTGGTACCGAGTTGTCATGTTTCATGCGACAGAGCTTTCAGAGGTATCTTTCTGGGACATTTATTTATTTTTTTCTCATCTGCTCTTCACACTTTGCCTTTACAAATTCTTTGAGTTCTTTGCTTCTTCATTAGACCTTGTGACTTGGTTACTCCTATTGTTACTATCTTTGATTTAATGCTCAATATAATTATTGCCAGCAAAATAGAAGACTGGCATCTTTTAGATCATACCTAAAGTATCTTTTATCCAAAATTTGAAGCTTTTGTGAAAAATGTACTCAGAAAAACTTTTTTCTAAGGAATGAACCATTATGTTTTTCACTGTAAAGAAGCATTTTCAAATGTTATCAGACAATGATCCAAATTGCTGTAGAGATTGTCTTGTTGAAAGACTACTCAGATGTGCAATCGGTGAAAGCTAATATATGTCACTGCCTAGATGTTACTGAACTATTCTGTTTATATTCAGCTTGCGAAAACTTAGCATTTTGCAAAAAGGAGAAAATACTTCTTTTTTTTTTTCTTTTTTCTTTTTTTTTTCTTTTTTTTTTTCTTTTTTTTTTTTTTTTTCTGGAAGGAAAAGACCCCAAACCAGTAGCAGCGTATAAACAATATCTGAAAATCTAATATGTTGAGAACCACTTAACAGAAGTCCTACGGGGTAGAAGATACATCTACATTAGGAAGAACTATAATGTTACGGGGGTGAATTTGCAGAGTAGCTCCAAAGATCTATTATCAGCAGTATAAGCATTTCAGATGGCATACTTTAGTTGCAATCTTGCAGTCGTATGGCCTGACTGCCCATTAGCGGCTGGAGTATGCACCCATGGTGCGTCTCCCAGAGCAGTGCAATTTGAAAGGGTCCAAGACTCCCAGTCTGCTCTACATCCAACTTTCATGAGATATCCAGAAGATTCACTTAACGCACACACTATTAATCCAAATCAAAATGTTAATGTTGATGCTCCCATACAAGACTCAAAAAAATAATGCTATTCATTGCTACTAGACAATACAGGAACCTTAAAACAAGACTTAGATTCTTAAATTATTGCTCAGAAACTGGCTAAACCCAGGAGTTCCTCAAGCTTCTGTTCAGCCAAGGTTGTTCTTTTTTTTATTTTTTATTTATTTATTTTTCTCTGTTTGTTAGTTTGCAAGGTTTTCTGGTATCTTAAAGTTGCTTCTGAAGATACCTAGCAGATGCTCTTAGTCCCCCCTCTTGGCCTGGACCGAATCATCTCTGCACAAATATCTTACACTTCATAAACCACAGTGCTTTGGTAGCAGGGGGTTGCAGGAGTGACCTGTGAGGGGGAGTGGAGACTGGGGAGCACATAGGAAAGGCATTTTCCTAAGTGTTAGAATTGAGCTAAGTGCTCAATTCTATTTTTTTTTTCTTTCTTAATACCCAAATCAATTAAAAAAATGTTAATTGGCAATAAACTAACTGAAATTTCACCAGTCAAGATTGTTGTCTTCATACAAGTCATTAAGAGGGATTCTTTCACCATCCCTGCATAAGACTAGCAAAAAACTAACTAACATGAAAAGTCTCCCTAGAGGTAAAATGTGACTTGTCGTATACTGACTTTGACATGTAATGAGAGACATCAAAGTAGCATTTTTTTTTGTGTAAACCTACACCTCAGAACTCTCATTTTTTATCAGAGATATGCCTTCTACACCCACAATTCTTATGACATCCTGAAAACAATTGTTTCTGAATTTGTGCTCACTACTTATATAAGTTATGAGAACTAACGGGTCTCGTTCTTTTCACAGTCTTATATAAATTTGAATTTTGAATGTTTTTTACTTGACACCTTTCATATAATTACTATCTTGTTTAAATATCACTGAGCTATTGCCTGAGGGAAATGCAATAGAAAATCACTATGTTCAGTGTTATATTCTTACAGTTTCATCCTCTCTGTCAAACCGAGGATTTCTTATTTTAATTCTGCAGAGGATTTTTTTTATGTTTTTTGCTTGTTCTTTCCTAATGTGGATGAATAAGTTGCTGGCTATCTACTCACAGGATATTTCCTGTGTCAGTTAGCCAAGCTTAAAATGGATCTGTACACTTTTGTCACTGTCACAGATAGTTTTTTATGCTGCATAATAATGAAATGTAGAAAAATATACATTAACATTTATTCATGGCTTTTTCTATTTAAATGATTGATAGTCAAATCATTTGCTACTAGTTCGAAGTCAGATTCTTAAACTTAATATAGAACCAACTTTAGGGAAAAAAAAAAAAACCCTAAGCGCATACTGAAATTAAATTTTTCCTTCAGAAGAACCTCCAGCAAATTTAAAAGGCGTATGCTGAGCAGGAAGTCTGTATTTACATACAGAAGCTACAGAGCAATATTGAACAACGCTTAGAGTACTCAGCAGCAGGACAAAATGGGCACAGGATCCTTACCCATTTTATGTTAACTTGTCATTAGAAGAAAAACATGTGGCGACTACAAGAGTACAGACCAGAATGCAAGTCTGGTTCTTGTCTAAGTGCAGTCTCTTCTAGTATAAATAGATTTGATTCAAAATCTCCAACTTCTTTGGTAATTCCTCTAACCATTAAACTACTGTGAGAAAGGCAGACTCTTGAATGAAGTTTAGCCTCAGCCAGGCAGCTAACTGTAGCTCAGATTTAGGTTTTCTAATTCAGAGGAAGAGAATGCTTAGACGCCTCTTTTTGTTGTGTCTGATTTACTAGTCTCATGCTCACCCTGCACAGTTCTCTGTTTTTTTTTTCTCGTCTGATCTTTCTTAGGTGCCTAATTCAGCACAGTGATATCCATTCCTGGAATACATCAAATAAATAACTTACACTGACTCTGAGGCCTCACTTTGGATCTCGTCCCTGGCTTACAACAAGAACTCTGGGTCTCTATATCCAAAGGTTTTGACCACTGATATTTGCACATCTCTGACATCAATTATGAGGTGACTAATGATTTCCCTAATAATATCATCACGATGGCTAAGTTGTTGCCAGAGGACATGTTTATTAACACCAAACATCTGGCAACATTAAAAAAGTAGCATTAAATTTTAGATTCAAAATTCATAAAATAGACAATACTCAGAGTATTCCATAGCAAAACTTGAAATCTCAATATTTCAAGTATACTTTTTCCTAAGGCGACTTCTCCAAAGAAATATCAGAAAAGCCAGGCTTTAGCAGATTTTCAGATAGGAGATATATATATATAAATATAACAATTGAGATTAGCTTTTCTTCAGAGTTGGTTTACTTGTTTTTGCCAAGAAAAATAAAAATTTTTATCTGTATACACAGATCAGGGATCAGTTCAGGGAGAGATCACTGGTTCAAAGACAAAATAGTACAGAACTGCTGTGCTTTTGTTACCAAAGTTTTGCTATACTTTGCACAAATGCACAATTTCTGCCTTAGTTTACCTAGAAGAAAAAAAAAAGAAAAACTGCATACTAATAATATGTCTAAGTACACAGTACAATACTGTTGGGTGGGGGGGTGCATTTGAAGGAAATTTCTCATGCAAACAAAGCTACACTAGAGGCAAATACACAGTGTTTGTGTGGCGCTATCTGAGATCAGCTCCCTCTACATCCAGCTGCCCACTTCCACGTCATAAGGCCCTTGGCTATGTTCTCCTCGGTGCTTTCCCTTAGTCATAAAACATAATTATCACTTTGGATGGAGAGGATCAGGGAAGGGTTATGTTTGAAGGATGTTTGAAATAATGTGAAGGCTGTGTGGGAGCCTAGCTGAGTAATGCTTTTATAGCAGGAAACTAGTGAGGTGGGTACATGGCCTGAAGCATACCTGAGGGGACATGGGAGTGTTTGGGAGATAACAGACTGATGGGATATGCTGGGATGTGGCCTTTTGTCCTTGTAGGACAAAAGCGTGTTGAGCCAAACCTAATGCAAAACCAAATATTCTTCTGTTACAAGGATAGTTTAGTTCTAGAGAGCTAATCAGAGCTGTTCAAAGCAGAGCCAGCAAGCAGACCAACAATGACAAGCATCGGAGATCCGGTGCTTGAATTTACTCTCAGTCTTTTATTTAACAGTATAGACATATGCCAAAAGGTCATCTAGTGCATTCCCTGCTTCTTGAAAGATGTTTGTCTAACCTGGCCTTAAAGACCTTAATGTGAGAGGTTACCCAAACATCATGCTCCAGTGCTTCAATAAACAAATAATGGATCTTCTTGTGAGGTTTGCTTGCTGTAAATTAAACGTGTATGCAAACATGCTGTCACCACAGATGCTGAAACACAATTATTTGTTTTCTTGGCAAAGATTTAAATCTTTTGTTTTGTGTTTAAATATTTACTTATATATATATATGTATGTATGTATGTATGTATGTAGTATGTAGTATGTAGCATGTAGTATGTATATATATTTCCTTACATCACACAACCCTTTGAGTTTGAGTTTCTGCAAGCTTTCTAGTTTGCTAATCAGAGTGAGAGTAAGAGCAAGAAAGAAAGGCAAAGAGGGAAGGAACAAGGAAGGAAGGAAGGAAGAAAGGAACGAACGAACGAACGAACGAACGAAATGATTGTGGCTTAATGTGTTCTCTTTCTTAAACAGATTGATGCAGTGTCTAGTCTATATTTCAAGAAATACTGGAGAAAACAGACAAAAATAGTTTCAGTATGAGAAAATGAGGTATTTTATAACCTGATACTTCAGGATGTCTCCTAGTAGGTGGGATATAGACTTAATTCTCTCAAAGGAGAGATTTAAATCTTAACACCTCACATCCCAGCTGAGCACCATAACTATGAATAGTTAAAAAGAGAGTGACTCTACTTTTTCTACTGAAAGTCTTTTAAAAAGTAAACTCAGGACTAATTTGGCACCTGTCTGAAGGATTCAGTTTTGAAACATGCTTCAGGAAAGTGATCTGCACAGCAGGCAGATAAATATGTAGATCTTCCTATTTCTTCCTAGTGCTCTTATTTACCATCTCCTTGTTCAGTGAGCTGGTAGTTTCTTATCCCAAGCCTATCAGCCTCACATACCCTATGCATTGCAGAGCATAAGGCATCATACTTTGCAACCTTCCAGCAGGGCTACTAATAATATCAATTTCTGTAACAATTGCTGCTCTGTCGTGAGTAGAGTCCAGCAGCCTAGTGCTTGAAGAAAGATTACGATCATGGCAACAGAAATTGTTTGAAATATGAATTATGAAAATCTGAAATATGAACCTATAATCAAATGGCAACTTATCAAATTGCATACTCCCAAGAACATTTGCAGGACTGGTTTCAGAAAAGGAGTTTGAAACTATTGATTTTAAACTGGTATTTTTGGAGCATATATGAGCAATGTAAATAACAAAAAAAAAAAAAAAAAAAGATTCTATACAGAAATCTTTATTCATTGGCATTCAAGTCTTTCAGCTTTCTGTAAGCTGTGATAACATGACCTTTGCATTTTGCATTGACCACTAGTCTTGTATTCAATATAATACTGTATTTAAATATTAATGCATGAAATCATATAACTATACTATAGGTTAGCTATTTTGTTTCATTTTTCCCCTTAAATTATATTGGCAAGTTTACATTTGAAAGAAATGTGAAATATGTCCTTGAAAACTTGTAACTAGATCCTTATAAATATTACAAAAACAATAATTTTGCATCAGTATGGTGAACAAGTAGCAAAGTGCCTGAAGAATATAAATTAAATGTTCTCTGGAAGAACTGGTAAAGGTTAAAATTCATCATTTTAACTGATAGGCTTTCTTTGGGAAATAACTGATGCAGAGAATACAAAATACTATGTTAATTTTGTGTTTCTTCTTCTTCTTCTTCTTTTTTCCCTTGAAAAACAGTACCTCTCTGCTTATAAGGAATACTTCCTTTTGTTCTAGATTTAAAGTTTCCTGAAATGCTTATCTTCATACACAAATGGTATCTCATTCCATTTGAAATGGAAACTTTTTACCTGAATTAAGTTCTCTTCTTCTCACTTTTCACTTCTGTAATTTAGGTCTTTTTAGGAAAAGATTTATCCTGGACATGATATGTAAACTGGTTGTGAAATACCACATTTACTACCACAGTTTCCATAGTGATTTTCAGAATCTAACAGGCTAGAGGCTTAACTAGAAAAACGGCAGTGAGTACAATTTATGCTAACAATATCATCAGTATCTAGAAGCACCTGTTTACTGCAGGCTACTGCAGGCATTGCACCAATGCCAGTAACAGATATCTTTTATTTTAAAGATCTTATCATTTACAAAGTGAAATAATAATCTATTTCCTTCTTTATTTAGTTAGGAAATTGAATTACAGAGAGATTAAAAGATATCTTTTTTTTCACAGCCATGGAAATCGTTTAGTCATAGGTAGAAATGAACCCAGACCTGTTAACCTTCATTCCACTGCCTAAGCCAGACTTCACTTTTCTATCAGGTAATTTTACTCCCTTTAACTGTTACTCAGATACAGAATAACCTCCTGTGTTGATCTGAAGCTAATTTGTTTGTACATCAGGTATTAATCTGGGGGGGTTATCTATTTCCAAAAAAGATTATTTAATTCCACCATTTCAATACCTCTGCCCCACAAAGACTCTCAGTGCACTTTATCAATTGGAGGTGAGGAATAGTTTATGACTGATTTGCCAGTTTACAAATTCATAGTATGATTACCAGGTAGGGTCTAAGTCTGTGCTAAGCATTCTGATTATCACTATTTTCAAAGATCTTCAAATTTTATCCAAAAGACAGACATTGCTCACTTTGAATGATGGACATACTCTGTTGACCAAAAATAACCTCTGTTTTAGGCCCAATAGGTTGGCACTGGCATTTCAGTAGGCTAAGAAAGGAGCTGCACGTTTCCATATCCAAGCATCGTGTGCAGATACTGAACCACAGCGCTGCAGATTAGCGACGGATTTTGGTTTTTCAGTTCACCTTCAGTCAGACATCTCCCCTCCGCAAAACTCTCTAAAAGTTCACCACAAAAGATACAAAGAATGTGAATGTGCTGTCTGGAGTTCATACCTAATCTTTACATGGGTTAAGAATTATTCCTGCTCTCTTTACATCTTTCTTTCTCTCTTTGCTTCTTCCTGCAGGCTATTCAGATAAGGATTTTCATTGTCACTGCACCCACTTTACTCTGAATAAAGCAGAGTGCATGAAAAAGCAAAACTCAGCAAAGAATGACTTGCAAACGTTGATGACACCACTGGGCTTGAATTTAAAACTATCACACAAAGACACTGTTAATATTTATCATTTATCCTCTTTTCCACTGGCCAACAAATCAGTATTGGCTTCACTGTTCCATTTTGACTGATGTCCTTTATTAATATCAGTGATGCTAGTTAGCTTTAAGACACCCCAAAGTGTAGTCAACTAGTTAAACCTCCAAATGAACCTCATGCCAGCTGTTTAGCCCTTCAAAGTTTTGCTGAGCATTGACAGAAGACCTTATCAATCATGACAATTAAGTGATTTCGGATTGTCCATTCCAAGGGAAGTCAGTTGAAGTACCATCTGCTCTTTTTCCTTTAAAACTCACCAGCCTCCTTTTCTGTGGCAGCAGTTTAACATTTGAAATGATGTTTCTTTTATAGAAGTAAGATAGGCTGATGAAGAAAACTTTTTGTTTTAATAATCAGCAGTTTCTATGCTGTGACATATTTTTGCAGTGCTCAAGGCCTTTTACAAATCAAAAGGAATCCAACTAAAACAGTAATTAATGTCAAATGACTAGTCACATAGGCCCTATTTAATTAAAAAAGTTCTAATCTTTGATTAAACCTCCTCACACATTCTTGTGATTGCAAACTGTTGTCTGAAAGGAAAAAAGTAATTGGGTACATAATCTATTGTGCCTTCTAACTGACACCTGCTAATTGTCTCAGTAACAAAAGGCAACAATTTAATCTAAAAAGTTTAGAAGTGTCACATTAAAAGTGTGTATGGAGGGGTAATATGATGTATTCCTATTAGGATGATCCAGCTCTAAGAATTTTCTTCTGTCTAAGAAATTTATTTCATTGTCCTTCAACAGCAAGTTTTCCCATAGCAGGCACAAAACTTATGGTTTACCATTATATTCTTTCAATATGTACTTAGTGACTTAAATGTCACTTTTCATCTCCAGAAAACTTTCTAAAAATTACCTAATCTACACAGTAGCTATTATAAATATGTTTCTATACCCATAGTTCACACAAAGAAATGCAAAAGGAATAAACCACAGAAATGACCACCACAATCATTCTGACTGACTCAGATTTCCATCTGGTGAAGCACTTGCACCTTTAATGTTCTTCACTCGTGTGATGCATGAGCTCCCCCCTCTTTCCTGCCCTCTTGGGATCTTAGCTTCAGCACTGGCTGTACAAACACGACTGTTAAGAGTCATGAAAACCTGCTCTCACTGAAGTCAGTGGCAAAATAGCTATTAACTTCACTGGAAGCAGAATTTTAAAGCAACAATGCGTAAGTGGAAGGAAGATGCTTTACTTACTTACACCTTTTTTTTGCTTTTCCTTTTTTTTTTTTTTTTTTTTTTACTCGTGAGTGCACAGTTTAGCTCTGTGATTTAGTAAAAGTTATAGTCATTATTATGGGGGTGTTCATTGTTGAGGCACTCTTCCTAGACCTATGGCTTAATATAAAAATGTATGGATAGCTCTTTTTTTTTTTTCTTTCTTAGACATTATCAAATGTTGTTTACAGTTTTTTTCTGAATTAAAGTTATAATACTTATACAAAATAATACAGTAATAACACACAATGTAATTATTACACAAAACTCCAAATATTTAAGTGTGATCTTCCCAGTCAAAATTCCCAGCAAGTGTTGTGTCCGTTTCATATCTTATCTAAACAATGTTTTTTAAAAGCCCTTTGAAATGTGGAATGGAATGTTTTCAGGAATAATGCTTTTTTTTTTTTCACCATACATTTTTAAGTAATACATAGTTAAACCAGGAAATTGATAGGTACATTGTGTTTGATTTTATATATATATATGTATATATATATATTGTTATCATGCTCTGGTGAGCTTTCACACCTCTGCTTTTTAAACTATGTTCTTGGGCACAATCATTTTAAATTTTCTAGCAATCCCAAACAAATCCAGATTCAACTCAATATCCACAGCTTATATGCTCACAGTATAAAAAGAACATAAAATAACAGTGTTAGTGGTGAGGGTTTAGGTATAGGATAGCCAGGGGCATTTCCCAACAGATCTGGAGAAGGCTATTGACGATATCTATTCTCTTGTCCAAAATTTGCCTTCTATTAAAACACAGGCTTCAAACAAAGAAAGTAAAGAACTGTTGTTGGACTGCTTTACAGACAGAAAAAAAACCTGTAGCACAGCAAGCAGGAATAACCTGCCCAAATCACAGGGCCAATCAATGGTAGAGCCAGCAGAACAACCTGTGTCACCTGATTTTCACATTGCTGCTCTACTACCGAAATATAAAAGTAGCTACCTATCAATACAATGTGTGTGTGTAGAGACAGATAAAGATAACAGATGATCTAGATGATAGCTTTGTCTCTTCTGCTGCATCAAGTTGGCTGCAGTATGCCGATAGAACCTCTATAAAATATGGTAGGAGTCCGGCGCGCACTTCAGATGATAATCATCACCATTTGAATGTCCAGATTTGGGCTCCATGGCCAAATCATATCTTTCCTCCAACTGCAACTTCAGTTATTCAGTCAGTCTTCTTTCCTATCCCTGCTTTGAAATTGTGCTTCATGCCTTCATTATCTCTCACCTGCTGTGACCTCTTAGCAACTGCAGCTTTCTTCCTTCTAATCTTCCTCCTCCAGTCCATTCCAAACACTACAGCCAAGGTTAGCTTTCTTGTTCACCACTCTGATCACATCACCTTGTGTCTCAGTCTCTCAGGTGGTTTTCTGTCTCATTACACTACAAGGTCAAATTTCTCCTCTGCAATTTCAAGGCTTTGCAGGAGTCTGCCTTAGCCTAAAACTAGCCTGAGTCTTTACTCTTCCTGGCTCTGGATCACTCCCGCATATCACATACCTCCTCATCTCATACATGAATTTTATTCACCGAAACTGTTTTCGCTATCTAGAATATCCTCTCTCCTCTATTTTGTCAACCAACCTTACTTTGTTCCTTAAGGTCCCTTCCAGGAATTCATTACTGAACACTATGCCAACTCACACAATTCACCTTGTAGGCTTGTCATTTAAATAAGATTGTGAGCTAAGTAAAGATTTAGAGAAACAGACCTCATGTTTGATGAAAATGAAGTACCTAGGCATGTGCCAAATGTACAACTCAGCAATCATTTTGTTTTCTTGTAATTCCCTTCCCCTCTGACCAGTTTGTTTTGCATTCCATGCATATTTGTTTATAAATACTTTAGGACAAGACTCTTGATTTTTAAAATACCAGATATTTGTGAAGCACCAGGTATAACAATGACATGGAAGAAATAATAATTGTGGAATTGACTCTGTTATGTCGCACTGCAAACAATTGCACACAGTATGTAGCATTTAAATAGATTTAGACTAAGTAGACATTAGAAATCTTTCCAAATCTCCTTTCCTTCAGATTTATACTCAAATAAAGGAAAAGAAACAGCGTTAATGTGTATAACTGGATTAGTTTTACTTGATAAAAGTGACTACCTTACTGGATAGTCTTTCCTCTCTTTCACTGATCACAACCAGCTAATACATATTTAAATCACAACTTGGACTTTAACATGGAGTAAAGTATACCTTTGCTTCTTGTTAAAGCAAGGCCACTGACAGCCTGCTGAGTTTTATCTTTCTCAAAAAAAGAAAAAAAAATTGAGCCAGAGTTATTTCTGAAAAAAAGTATGTTGTTTCTTAATCAATCAGCTTCTAGTCCAAAAAGGCAGCTACGCTTAAAACTACAAGATGAAAAAAAGGGATCATAGAGAGAAATAATAGACAAGGGTTAGATCGTTTCCAAATGTTGGGAAAAAGTCTTTGGCATCAGTCCAGTCTCTTGTCTCTCAAAATAAAAAGAAAAGTTGAGAAAGAAAAAAACTAAGAACACAACAGGACCCTTGATTCCCAGAAGCTCTCTCAGGCAAGGAGAGTTTCAGCTTCCTTGTCGTATAAATCTTTTCCATGATTTACCTATTTAACAACTAGATTCCACAATCTATTATCAGTTTAATTAATGTCTGTGAAACTTTATCACTGATGATATTTTAATATCAGGCACATCTACGGGCAACTGTTTTCAGTTTTATTGATAAAAGCAGTGGGAAATAGAAACCAAAACTTGCAGTAGCAAATCAGTTACTCCTTCTTCTAAAGACAACGTGGGACGTGATTCATTCCTTTTAGCTCAAAGATGAAGAGAACTAAACAGAATGATTTTTTAAAAAATGCTTGGCAACATCAAGTTTGCCTATTAATATGTTATTAACTTGAATAATTAGTAGAAATGCTTCTTAAGCCATTAGATGTAGACTAGTTTTAGGACTATAAGAAAATCCACTAACATTTCTGGATCTGACACCAAAAAGAGCCAACAAGGGAAAAATAAAAGAAAAAAAGGAAGAAAAAAAAAGAAAAAAAAACCCTTAATTTATCAATGCAAAGAAACAACAGAACCGGTAAAAATATGCCGTCATAAAATGACATAGGAACTAATCTCTTTGAGAACTCAATGTGCTTCATTGATCGCTAGCTGTCTAAACTCAAACATGTACTTACACTATTTATGATATATAGAGCATACATTTAGAAGCATAGATTGTAATATATGCAACTTGTCCTCTATCTGCTATAAAAAAATGTGGTAGAAATGTATTTAATATATTTTCTTTGAAATAAAGAAATACTAGAAATATTACATAGAAGTATCTAACTAGAACATCTAATACATATCCAATATCACTAGAAATATCAACAATATTAGAAACATGTTGACATCTGTAACCAAAACACATCCTTTTTCTCTATTAAATTTGATGACACCTCTCCATGTCAGATGTAATTGCAATGATACTTGTAAAAAAGAACTAGAAACCCTACTCTCCACTTTGTGGTGCTAGTGAGTCAATGTTGATAATAAGTCCAAACATTTTGATTGAAGGTATTTTATTTGACAGACAATTCATAATCCACTAGAATATACTATTCTTTGTTTTTCAGCATATCTCTGTACCAAATTAGAGTAATATTTCATTGGGGTAGACTAGTATATTTATATACTAATGTTTTTAAAAAATCACATTACCTTTTAAGAAGACAGTTTTACTCTGGCTGATATGGTAGAAATCTTATAATTTATTGATTGCAAAATAAATCGTTATTGTCTTTGCCTATATTAAGCTAAAGAAGTATTTCTGTATCACAGTATTTTTGCTGACATGGAAATCAATGGCATAATTCTATCTCATTTCAGAAGGACAAAGATAATTCTCTGTGTTAAGTCCTAGAATATCTATATCCTAGATTTTCTTTTCTAATGAATTGAACACATTTATTCAATGCAAATTATGCAAAGTTATTTACTGCAAATAAGCAAACAACATATAATTGGAAGTGAATTCTCATTTATGCTTTTACAAAAAGTGTTGGATAGGCAGAAACATTAATGTAAAGAGATTCTGTCATTTTATTTGCTTTTTAAAGATATCTGCCCTTATGTCTTAAAGCTCATGACCTAGTAAGAGTACTAGTAGTACCTAGATCATGATTCCCACTTTCCTTTTTAGTGCTATTGTACTCTCTGTATTTGTTGCTAATACAACTTATTATTCTTCCACCCTCACCAAAAGAAAAAAAAAAAAAAGTGACATTTAGAAAGGCTGACTATCTGTCTATCGCTATTCCTGCACATTCTTCAGGTCAATATTTCAGATAATTATCCTGGTGCATTAGAAATGCTATTTTCAGTACACTTAGTCTTGACACCTGCTATTTACTCCACAAAAGAGGGGAGGGGGCGAGGGGGAGGTATATTCCCCTTTATATTCTAAATTAAGATTATAAATATGCTTAATTCCAGAAAAAGAGCTGTTAAACCCACTGAGAATTCTGTTCTTCGATTCAGTGGGGTAAGAGGCCTTAATTATACTATGTGCAACTTTGAATGACTTAATTCACTTTAAATCCATGCCTGTCATACACAACAGCAAGTCCCCTAGTGTATTAATATTTGACGAACTGTTTATTAACCATCTTTTTCCCTTTATGTGATTGAGTTGAACGCTATTGTTTTTTTTTTCTTTTTACACCACTGACTGAAAGCAGAATGTGCATATTAGAACCTGTGAGAGAGCTTCTACTTCAAAGGAGCCTAATTAAAAAGATTATTTTCTTCAAACAGAATCATATGATTACATATGAATCTGTAAATTATTTTTTTTTCTTAGTAGAGGCTATATACTTTGTGAATGTGGACCTTAGTAATTAGACCTATATCTTATTGCATAGACATACTAGTTGTAAATTTCTCTTATTTTGTAGTTCAAACTCTTTGGGCTAGACAGCATAGACAACTGTTTTGTCTCTTTGATGTCCTTCAAAATCTACCCAGTATTATATGTTTATATGTGTATATATGTATACACATATATATGTGTATATATAATATGCATAAAATATATAATTATGCATTTAATGTAGGGCAAGTGGCATTTCGAAGGCTTGAGCCCAGTTCACAAAGCCAGTTGTTCGAGATAGATCCTCTTTACCTGCAAGGCAAAAATAATGACCTCTTCTTTCAAAATCTTTCTCATAAAGTCTCTCTCTCTCTCTCTCTCTCTCTCTCTCTCTCCATATACATACATATATATATACACATATATATACATAATAATCAGATTTAGGATTCTCCACACTCATTAGTCAAAAGAAAAAGCATAACAATGAAAAGACATTTGGATTGAAAGCTAATTGAGCAAATACATTTCTATGTAATTTCAACTAATTTGGCAGTTTGTGTGATTTTGGCATCACATGAGTCAAATGATCACAAGGTGATCATGGAGGTGATGGCTTAAACTTGACTGTATTTTGATAGTCCTCTGTTGGGAAGTTTTGGCAAGTATGTGCTCGGTAAAGCTCTGTGAGCTCTGAGAGAGAGCAGAATTGGGACTGCACCCATAACCCTGCAGTGGCAATTTACATCTGCTGAAGAAGTGAAATCTGTATTCACATGCCAGAGCCATTAAAGAACAAAGACAATGCTAGGAAACGCCATTTTCTTTGAAAGAAGAAAATAGCAAAGCAATTTAAAATGCACTTCTTCCGCAGTATTCTGTATGATTATGTCTTGTAATAAGAGCTCCAAAATGTCTGAATTCAGACATTTTTGAGACCTAGTATATTTTTCATACAACTTAGGTCCCTGATACCACATATCAGAAGTGATTTTGGCTTTCTTTGTGGTCTTATGTTGTCATCTGTTCTCTATTATACGGGTTCTTTATATTCCTCTCCATAGACATTCACCGTTTTATATTAGTGTATCAAACAATAAAAATAAAACTGTCTTAATTTTCTCCTGACATCCTTTCTTCAGAGAGAAAAGTATGGTTGCTGTATTGTTTTAATAAATAAAAATTATGAATCTACTTTTTGCTATATATTTGCATTAAAGAATTCTAGATGAAGAAAAGAGACTTGCACCTAAAGCAGGAGTTTGCTGAGGTGTACAAGAGTCATATGGTTTCATGTGGGATGTCGTTGCCCTGTATCAGGTCTATCCACTAAAAGTGTCAGTTCCTACTCCAGATAAACTTTATATTTATGGCATAGCATTCTGCTGGGACAGAAAAGCGAAACTGTCAGCCACAATCTTCACCTCAGATTCAGTAGTTTCAACACGTTGAATCATTAAGCACCTTCAGATAAGGGTGAGATGCTGGACTTAACTGATACTGTGAGACAGGCCTCATGTTCTCCTATGTCTGCCAGGAGCCAGGGCTGCAGAGGAGATGCTCTGTGGTGCTGTGTCAAACAGAGCTTCTTTAGTCCCTCCAATGAAGAAGTGAGGGTATAACTGACACCAGGCCATCATTTGCCAGCATGAAACCGTGTGTGTAAAAGTCCCAGGAGCGTTTCATCAACGTGCTTGCATTTAGGCAGAGAATTTTATTTCTTCAGTCAAGCTTTAACTAATAATTTGAAAACAAACCAATAAACAAACAAAAAAAAAAGTTCAACTTGGATTTAATAGGAATTGGGGAATGTTAAACATAAACTAGTTGTTAGGACATGCCAAAGATAAAGGACAGATAAGAATCAGTTATACAATCTCCAAAGTTGAATAAATACATTTAAAATAATTCTCTGCTTTATTGAAGTAACTGATTCTTTAGATCAACATTAACAATCTAGAATGTAGCCCAAAATCTACATAAATAAATATTTATTATAGTATAGTGGACTCCCCTTCTTTACACGATAGTGGACATATTTAATGGAATGGGAAAATGCCCCAAATTAGG
Source organism: Tinamus guttatus (assembly GCF_059628265.1). Lineage (NCBI taxonomy): Eukaryota > Metazoa > Chordata > Aves > Tinamiformes > Tinamidae > Tinamus > Tinamus guttatus. The sequence continues at coordinate 172,019 of NW_028289020.1, read as the reverse complement.
TACTTGCTTACCTAATATTTGTGCATATTAAACTAAAACTGTGCACAATATATATTCTGTACTGTTTTATTTGCAATCTAGATGTTATCTCTAAATGTATGTAAAACTGTTAAATCTGCTAACAATTTAAGATATTGTAATAAGAAAATTGTAACAATTCATTTATGCTAATTTGTTGACACTATAAATTCCTTAGAGCAGAATCCACGAATACATTTACTCATATGAAACTAAAAACTATGTAGGTGTCTAATAGATAAAACCTGACAATAGAAATACAATTTAAGATTTATATTTCTATGGATTTTTTATAATATTCTTTCCTGCTGAATTTGTAATGTGAATATTCTGTTTTTTTTAAAGATTTTCAGAGTGACGAGTGATTTTAGGTACTCATCATAAAATGCCTTAAAGGACCTAATTTTCCAAACATGGGCACTCTGCAGTTTGAAAAATCGGGCCACTCTAAAATATCTTCTATAAAGACAGATAAATTCACTAAGCATATTTGTGGTCTCAAGGGTATGGTACTTTATGTTTTAATTTTAGGACCAGCTTTTGTTTCTACAGCATATTAATGAATTTTTAAATTACTTTTTTTTACACTTTGGTTATTACATTTTGGGTAGTTGTTGAAGGTTTATTTTATTTTGTATTGGCCTTTTTTTTTTTTTTGGTTCTGTTTTCTGACTAATCACTTATGACAAGATTGTACGATACCAGTTTGCCTGCAGAAAGGGGGATGCATGGCAGCATCATCCCAGGAGCAAACCCGAGAAGGGAATTATGACTTTTAGAAGCAAAATTTCCTCTCTTACTTGCCCCTGGCTCTAAGAGGGGGGCATAAACTCCTACCGCTCTGTGCCGCTAGCCAGCTGTCAGGTCAGCTCAACTCAGATGGCCAACGTGTTGAGGGGATGAAGCCAAAGCCCTGTGTGTCCTCCAGCACTGGCTGCCAATGCCCCATCAGGATGTGCATCGGGGCCCTGCGCCGGCTGCTGTCATCACTTTCCTGCTTTCGCTGTGACCTACAATCCAGGCAGCTCATGCCAGGGAGCGAGCCCGCAAGTCTCCCTTATTTTCCTGCACGCTTGTGATAAGAGCGCTTGACAGTCCTGTCCTTGTTTTCTGGTTACTCCACTGCAACCAGTTTGGAGGGCTCAGTCCAATATGCAAACAGTGCTAAGGAACCATTATCTGGATTGAAGTAGGCTAGAAACACTAGACGACGAGTCAGATCTCATAATACCTGGGAGCACTTATAAATTCACAGGAGATTTAGTCCTCACCAGACCCATCTCACCATCAGAAAATGAAAGGAAGCTTCATACACATAAATGGATCATATTGCACCTTACAGACACTTCAGACTGAAAACCTCACGCGCTAGACAGTCATGCCTTGCTGCTAATTGGTATGTTTTTCTTTAAAATGTGAAGATTCTAACCTTTTACTTGACAGATATGTGGGTAAAATGCCACGTAACATTTTGAAAGCTTACCTACAGCCTGCTGTTTACGAGCCTTGTTTATGCTGGAGCTCACACAGGAGTGTACAAATGGGAAGGGGTAGCAGGAACAAAACTGAATGGTTAGTTTGACATAGGTGTGAAAAGGAGAGAAGAAAGATTTTCAGCTCCAGAAAGTCTCCTTTAAAAAAGTAGACACACACATGGGCCACCTGGACTCAATAGCTTATCTAATTCCTAGTTCTGTTCCTGGGCTTTTTGAGGTGGAGAGCAGAGGGAGTTTCACTATCTATTCATTCTTGTTTTTGTTTTAATCTAATAAAATAGCAGCTAGAGAGAACAAATGGGATTCCATTTCTCTGTGAGAGTTAAAGGGAGAATTGCTTACAGTGAATGGGATTCCATTTCTCTGTGAGAGTTAAAGGGAGAATTGCTTACAGTGTTGCAATCAGTCATGTTTAAAGTAGAGCTACTTACTTAACTGCATAACTGAATAGGGTAATACTTTGGAAACAAAAGGGTTGCAAAAACACAGTCAAATTCAGCTTGCAGAATTTTTAGTCTTAATGTATAAGAACTTTCATAAACTGTAAGGAGAATTCCTACTCTTGTTGGCGAGTGCAAAATCCTGACTTAGAAAAACTAAAATGACAAAAACATGGAAATATTTATTGCCTTTTCTGTACTTCACATTTTCATGAAATGAATTTGTCAAAACTTTTTCAGAACCCATATTCCATCCTCTCCTATTTTTTTTTTGATTTTCCTGACCTTTCATATCTTCAGGCACATTCTTCTCAAACTCTGATCTTGGTTTCTCTAACGTTCTCGTTTAATAACATTTCTCTTCTTCTTCTGATAGCACTTCTGATTTTTATTTGAAATGTCTACTCCATGCCTAAATTTCAATAGCATCTCAAAGTGTCATAGTCTTACCACATACATTGTCAGTGTCCAGTGTTGAAAATACAGGTTTCATTATCATCTGCATCCATTTTGATAACGGTATGCTCTGTGAACTCCTTGATCTGCATCAAATTAAATTTCAGTGTATGTATCTGTGGATCGTAATATCCAAATAACTAGTGTTTTGTGTTTGCTTTTTTTTTTTTTTTTTGTAAGATTGCTCTAGTTAGTGATTCCAGTTAGGTAGTTATTCATTTTGGCTGTTACACCTGGTTTGTTTCATCTTCACAATGCATGTCAGTTGCCCACATATTTGAGATGTATCTACCTTCTCTTTGAAGTGAACACTGCCATCATTCCCAGAAAAAAAAAAAAAAAGGATGACTTCAAAGATCAGATTTATATTTTTTTTTAAAAAAATCATAAAACTTCACAAAATGACACAGAATTGAAATATGCAGAAAAATATGGTCTGGCTCACATTGTGAGGTCAGGTCCACTCTTTCAGGCGTGGTCTCCATCCTGTAACTCTGCTGGTTAGCAACAAGTTCCTCACAATCCCCTCTGGAAGCACAGGAGAAGATTTTGTTCTCTCTGCCTCTGAAACTTGAACAGTACCTCAGCTTTCCAGTTTTCACAGAAGGTTTCTCATATTCGTTCACTCTTATCTTTTTTTTTTCTTCCCCCCCCTTTTTTTTTTTTTTTTCACCCTGCACTTGCATAAGTTTCTTCATCTATGTATTCTCTGTTGTTCTTATGGAAGACACAATCTTCCTTGTTTTTGGAGAGTTCAGCCTAACCCAGACAGGAGCAAGTAGACAAGCATCTATCTTGTCTAGTCACATCATCTTTAAAAAACATTTAAATACAGTAAGAGACAGAACCTAGAAGAGAAACAGTAACCTACAATAAATACAGACAAACTAAGCACCCCTACTAGACCAAATATTTTATAAACATTAATCATACTTACATTATAGTATTTTTTTTAATAATATTGGAAGGTGTGTGTGCTCTTATTTCTAATATGCTTGTCACAATTCACAAAACAGATTTACATTGGTAAACAGTATTTCGGTGAAACTGAAATATATTGCTAAAAGTTACAGCAATTTCCCATGAAAATAAAAATTGGTAGATTAAAAAAAAAAGAAGATATTTACTTTGTAAAAGTGGGTATTTCAGAATATATCATTTATTTCAAAATATATGCCATATTTTTCATCATATATTAGAAAACCTAACATATATATTTACACTATGTTCTTAACTTTTATGTATTATGACAACACAAGTCATATCATATGATCATATTACAATGATGTATCATGATCCCATGATTATATCAGATTATAATATGTTCACTTAAAATGTGACAGTTAAAATGCTCTATTATTTATATATATTGCTAATGTTCTAGTATTTTTTTTCAGCAGGCTATATAAGAAAAAATAAAACCTTTTGCTTATCACTTGAGAATCTCTCTATTGCTCATTCTTCTCAGTAATCTTGCAACCTATTATCCTATTTCAAACTAATTGCCAAGGGGACAGAAACTCCAAGGGTGACTGCAGTCTTAAAATTTCATTCCAGTTGGTGGGTATATATAAGTGATAAATGGATACTATCACCAAGAGAAAGAAAAACAGTCACAGCACTGTTCTCTGGGCAGCTGCTGCCTGGCCAGGCAGTATCTCTTGGTCAAACAGCCATTCACATCTGCAAAGCAACCAGCACTGAAGACATAGTGGAGAGCTGCTACTGGTTGCATTGGGAAACTTAAAACACACACAGATGGGAAACCAGTTCTGATTAGTTCCTTGCTTGGAAGCAGATTGCTTGAATTTGTAAGTTACTAGGAAAACTTGCACTTTGTCTGAAACCTACCTTCTTCTGCCTCAAAGTGTGTCTTGTTCACGCTGTAATAAAAGAATGTGACACTTCGGTATTCTGTGCTAAGTGGTTGATAGGTAATATGACTGAAAATAGGCTTGAGAATCCAAGTCCTAAGCCACTTATGTGTGGCCTAACAAGTCATCCTTTTTCCTAAGTCTAATGAGTTAAAATTCTCTTGAGCAAAATGACAGAAGTTTAAGTGTAAACACGATGCTTCCCAGCTACGTGAAAGAGGAGTTTTCCACCGTTTCAGCAACCTGAGGCTTATCTCCTACTTGCCATAACCCTTTCCCTGACATATTTTTAAATAGTCATATGCTCCACTTCAGTGCCCTTTTCCTATTTTTCTCAGTTCTTGGTTCCTGCTCCTCAGTTACTCCACTAACATCATCCTTCTGACACTCCCTCTATTTTCCTCCACATTTTGCTCCTATGGGCTGAGCTTTAAATTGACATAAAACTGCTCACATAGAGCCACAAAAGTCATTTTTATCTATTGTGTGTTGACACATCAAAGCAATACTAATAATTGGAAGAAATGTTATTTTAATTTACATCAGTTGTACTGCTTTATCATTATAGAATGAATTAAATCAGTGGAAAGGTTTCTATTGATTACATTGAGTTTCTGGACAGGACTTCTCTTACATTCTTCTAGATACCATATAATTTCTATTTTTAATTGCCATTTCAATTGTTTTTTCCAGTACAAAAGGCAAAACTTGCCACATAATAATTTCTTAAGCAACAATCACCCTTTTAGTCTTTTTGAAAGTTAAACAGACGTAGTACCTTCTAATCCTCACATACAGTAGTTGATCTTAATGACTGTATGTTTTTTAGCAACTCGCTTCATTTTTAATTTCTGTAAGAATTCTTGATAATAATCATTTAGTGTAAGATACTTTTTTCTCTTAAGAATCTCTCTGTTGACACCTCAGAACATACCCACGTCCCATCGTTGTTACTAGGAAGAAAAAAAAAAAAAGTTTGACTTGTTAACTTGAGGAAATCTATTCATTTTCTAAGAGGACTGTAGCGTGAAAAATTAATTTCTCTTCAATATTCTTATGTGCTCTGTTTTTTCTTTTATAGCTGGTCAGTCAAATGACCGACTTTATCCTGACTTCCCCAATTTGAAAAAGCATATGTTTGTTTGTTAGTAGATATTCTCATTCTTTGATACATAGATTCTTTGTTCTTCAAAATCCCTTCTTAGCCTTTCTAATTTTACTTCCTTCTTTTCAAGTTGATTGGATTTGGACTTTCCCAATGATACATTTTAGGCTCAAATAACTTAAGTATTGAACCTTGACATTTAACTATATTGATCTTCTCTTTGCCTTCCTATTTTCTGTTATTTGTTTAGGGATATTTGTTCTGGGACTTCTGTGCTATGCTTAAGTACCCTTCATGCTGAGACTAAAGATTTTCATTTCAACACTTTTGATTGAAGATATTTCTTACTTCTTTCATTTTTCAAAAAAAAAAAAAAAAAAAAAGAAAAAAGAAAGAAAGGTTTATCTGTCCTTGCTGTAGATATAATATTAAAGCCTATGTTTTACTGTGAAAGATTCTGAATATAATTTTACTATGTTGATGATTAGTCAGTATTTTTAAAAAGTTGCTTTGAGATAATTCCTGTTAATGTCTGTTATTTTGTTTGATGTCAGGCTACAGTTTCCAGTAAACAAATATTTAAAATGTAAAAAGCAGCTTTCCAAAGCACTATTTGAACAGTTCATATAGAAGGGATTCAAGTCATTTGTTAGGATTGTTACACTGTCCTTTGCTTCTTTGTTGAGTTCTCCTACACAGTGTATTCAATATGTTTTTCTTCAATAGTAAAATCCTTCTTTGTGTGTATTTTAATACTTAGGATTTGTAGCCATCATTTTATCTATTAGCTTCTCCACAATAGAGCTTTCTCACAAAACTGTTAACAAGGATTTTATTTTTTGTTTTTGTTTGCACTGTGCATTTTTTTCACTAAATACTTGCTATGTACTGAATACACAGTGATATGGTACAGCATACAGGTGTCGCTGGGACTCATTGACATTATTTACATTTTCTGTCTGAGTCTTATCCACGTGACAAATACAGCAATTTCATGATGAATGTAGACTGAAGTATGGTACCACTCTAGATCAAATCAAATATCTACATATTTGTGCAAATATCTACATTGTGTGCTACATATTTTCATTTTTCAGAAAAAAAATAGATAAAATCATCTGAGAAATAAAAAAAATATACTTGCACAGGTAGATTAAAATTAATAATGTCATTTTATTATTATGAACTATCTGCTGCAACAAACTTTAGCTTAGCAGATGCACATATAGAGGCACCATTTTTAGCTGGCTATTTCCAGTTAGGTACCTAAATCTCTACTGAGGTTAAGGGCCACCATTTTTTTAAAGAGGTTAAAATAATGCTGTTTCCAAGAAATCATTAGAAAATGTCAACAACTGGCCACATCTGAAAATGAAACTAGAAAGTGGCTGCATTGAAGTTAGCATTGAAAATCTAAGTGACTTGTAGAGGGCTGGGGAAGGGGTAAGGCTTTCACTTAAAACTATCTCTTGATAGCAAACTGATAATGAAACAGATTTGAAGATCTAACACTAAGATTTTTCTTCTTTTTCCAAGTATTCTGTGTATGTCATTAGTGGCAATGGGATGGCACAAGCTGCAGCACACTGGATTTTACAAGTCAAGACTCCACTTACTTGGGTTATATAGCATACCCTTTAATAAAAAGTTCTGCAGCACTTGTTTTACAAACTGCAGAGTGCCCACAAATACATTGACTTCATTGTGAAGACAGAGTATTTATTGTGTATTGCTGAGTCATATTAAGAAAAAAAAAATAGAACAGTGGCATTAGTCTTATCAAAAAAGGAAAGAAAAAGAATTGTCAAATACATCTTCCTTTTATCTTTTTTTTTAAAATGAGAAAATCAAGAAATATGTCAGAAACATATTACATAGTACATGCTACTGTAATAGCGAAATGACCGTTTTATCCTGCTGTTGCTCCACCTGCTCCTTCCTAAGGAGAAGCAGAGATAGCACACGTGCGCACAGGGGTGCACGCATATACGCAGAATATACCCCAAATGCAGCAGTAACTGCAGCACGCTAGAGGGAGCCATTACATAATTGCAATGACCCCCTTTAATTTATTTTGTATTTTATTTATTTATTTATTGCCTTTTCCCCCTATTAGCAGAACTCGCGTACCAGCTATCTGGACATCCCGAGATATCCTGCAAGGGCTGCGGGACGAGGAGAGGAAAGCGTAGGGCTCAGGCCAGAAGGAAACGAGCTCCCATGGTCACTCACCCCCGGGCTTGCTCGGGCGCTTGCTCCCCGCGCTGCTCTCAGGTGTGGCTGTCGGAAACAAGTGCCTTAGCCCGCACACGCTGATATTTCCGCAGCCAGTCTGGAGCCCTGGCGCGGGAAGCGCAGCCCGGCTCGTAAACAGGCTCCGGATTCCGCCTGTCTGTCGCTCTCGCGCGGAAAGTTGGCACGTCTGAAAGCAGTGACTTTACGGCGGCGCTAATGTGCGTGTACTTTATTTATATTCTGCGCTTAAACACAGCGTTGGTTTCACAGCGGTGCCTCGCACGGCAAACTCGCCATTTCAGAGCCACCAAGAGGTCTCGGGGGCTGCAGAGGGGTCTGGAAGGAGCCGCTCGTTTGAACGCATAAATTCGCAGGACTTCCTCTAAGTTGAATGGTATCATAAATAACGCGGAGAGGCTGGAAAGGTTATCCCGGCGACTGAGGAGCGAGGGGAGCGATCCCGCTAAGGGCCGCTCCTCAAACAGCACTCGGGAGCGCCGCGGGGCGGGATTTCCCCGCGCGTTCCGCGCTCCCCACGCAGCGCAAGCAGCGGCTCCCCGTGGGCGCGGTCCCGGGGGACACGACACTCACCTGCCCCCCTCGCCTCCGTTCCGTGGGGCGGCGGGGGGACGGGACACCAGCGGGCGGTGGGAGGCACGGGAGGGGGGTTGCGTTTGCTCGACGGGTTTCCTTGCGATTCCCAACCCCACCACACACACACACAGGCCACGCTCAGCCCTCCGTGGGGGCTCGCCCCCTGCCTCGCCACACGCGACAGGGCTGGGAGCCCGCGCACGGAGCTCCTGGAGAGAGCAGCGCCAGCCACAGCGTCTCCTCCTATTTCATATATATATATATATTTTTCCGAGGATCGTGGAAAATTTGTTAATATCCCTTAAAAAATAAATAAATAAAGCCCGGGGGGGCGGGGGGAGGAGGCGCTGCAGCGCGTAGGAAGGCAGCTCTGCAGTTTGCAAGCAACAAGCCCTTCTCACATCGTTAGTCCCCCCCGTCCCCGCGTGTGTCCCCCCCCTCCGCTCATCTAAGCGATCTAATCAATGACACCCGGGCGCCGGGCTGGGAGTGGGGGGAGCCCGGCCCTGGCCCCGCCCCGCCGCGCTGCGGCCGCCTCCCATTGGCGGGGAGGCGGGGCGGCGGGCGGCCGGCGGCGGCGGCGATTGGCTGGCGGGGAATCCGTATCAATGTTTAAGCGGCGGCGTGAGGTGAATAGAGGCAGTCGGCGAGCGGCGCTGGGCGAGCGCGGCGGCGGCGCGGGGAGCGCGGCGAGTGCTGCAGTGAGCGGGGAAGGGAGGAGGAGGAAGGAGAGGGGGGAGGTGGAGAGACGCAGCTCCAACTGTTGAATTTTTTTTTTTTTTTTTTTCCCTCGCTGAAATCTCCGCTCGTTACCTACGGGGCGGCTGGTGCCATGGATTTGCCGTACCGGGGATCGGCGTCGCTTTCGCGTGCTGCCTGGCCAGGACTGGCGACCGTCTCCCTGAGAGGGGCCACCCATCTATGAGGCGGAGAGAAGAGATTTATCTTTATTTATTTATTTTTTTAATAACAGCCCCTCTTGCGCAGATTGCAGAATTAACTGTGTACTTTGGGTCTGGACTCAAAGGAGGAGAAAAAAAAGCAGTGCAGAACTGAGACTTGGAGCTAGCTGTGTATCGGGAACCTATGATTTTTCTTTTTGCCTCTTTTTTCTTTTCCTTTTAATATGAGAGCTCTTTGACTGTTTCACACATAGCACTGAGGGAAGGTGGTTAAAAACACTCAGCAAAGCAGCAGACAGACGCGCCTCTGTGCCAGTGAGTGGATAACAGCCTTGTTTTCCTGATCCTCAGTCTCCCGGAGAAAGAGGTATAGTAAAAGTGCAGCTCAATCCGACACCCCCCTCTCATTCTTTATTTTTCCCCCTCCCTTCCTTCCAAAACATTAAATCTGAGATATATATCTATATTCTGTCTATAGAGTGAGCCAGAAAAGCGCTAGGAAGAAGCTGCAACTAATGTCTGTGAAGGGAGGAACATGAGGCAATAGTGAATGTGATTTGTTCCACTGGATCTGACTCATCCAGCAGGCTCAAACACCTGCATTTCTGGATGTGTCACTCATTTATTTCTGGCTGTTAAAAAGAACCTGGAATAATATTTAGTTCCTTCTCCCCAATATCTGTTTATATCTCCCACTAACTGTGGAAGGGAGATCATAGGGCTGGTATTGCTGCTGTTCTTTTTTTTTTTTTTTTTAATGTTTTTTCCTTCCACATGCACAAACCAAGATGCCCAGAGAGGCTATTAGAGCTTGTAAGCGCTGCTAAGATGCCTCACACAAGCCAAGGAGCTGCCTAGGGTTTAATATAAGCGAATTAGCTGATTAAAAGATCTGCCACTCTATTCATCACTGAGGTTGTTTTCCCCCTTCCTTCCCTCCCCTCCCCTAAATGAAGAGGACCAGGAGGCAGTGTCATTGGAAGGAGATGCTGAATAGAAAGAAAAGAGAGGCACTTGACAGCGCAGCCCTCTGAATGCAGAGACTGTTTCCCTTTTAGCAAGAGACTAAGAGTGTGTGTGTGCAGTGGCTTTGCTTGCTCTCCTTCTTTCCTTCCCCCCACCTTCCCACTCTCTTTCTATTTTCCTCTTTCTCTCCCTTAAATCCGTGCGTCCAGCCATGGGTTGCCTGTTGATTTCCTCCTGACTGGAGAGAAAAGCAAACTGGAATTAAACTGCCGCGAGAAAAGTGCAGCTCCTCAGCCACACACACACAGCAAGAAAGGATGTGGTGGTGGCGGCGGCTACTGGCCTGTCTTAAAGAAACCCAAGTGTGCATCTGATTGAGCACAGCCTGTGATTTCTCTCAAAATATATATTTGCTCTTAATGATGACAATCGGCTGGTGGATTTCTTAATTCTGTCCCCCTCACGCATCCACGCAAGAGTGGGAGACTGGTAGTAGAAAGAGAGAAAGGAAACTACGAGACACTATTTTCTTTCTTTTTTTTTTTTTTTTTTTTCCTCTATTTTATTTTCCCTTCTACACTGCAATTCCCATTCCTTCCTCTCCTGCTTCGGGAAGGAAAGAGTGAGCGCGTACGAGACAGAGAAGGGGGGGAAATACCGATGGCAGCAAGATGCAGTTTGCCGCCGCGAGCAATGCGAGATTAGATCTCTAAATGCAGCAAAACACTCCCTGAAAACCAACAACCCCGCGGTGCAATCAGACATTTCACTGCCTCTCACTGCACACGAAGAGGGCTTCAACAACAAGCTGAGACTTTCTTCCCCTTCCATCTCCCTCCTGCCCGCCCCGCTCTACTCCATCAATCGCATCACAAGTCAGGAGCAGCAAATAAGCTTTTTTTCCCCCCCCGCTCTAAACCCTGTGGCCACCCCCTTTCCATGTGTATATATAGATACACCCATTAAAAAAAATATTTTGGACTGTTTTTAGAAAAACAACCACTGCTGCTGATTTTTTTTATTATTTTTATCACCCTTTGTACAACGGAGATTCAAGGATCAGGAACGCTTTGCCTATTTGAAGGACAAGATTTTTTTTTTCTGATTTTTTTTTTTTTTTTTTAATCCTCCTCCGCCTCCTCCTGCTGCTGAAGTTGGACAGACAAAGTACCCGGGAGGGGATCATAAGCACAACAAAGTGCTTACTGAAGCACTGCCGAAGCTGCTTTGTTCTCCCCACCTCCAGCCCCCTCTTTTGCACCCTCACCCCCCGATTGCTCCCTCTTTCTGAGCTACATGGTCCATTTGCTGCTTCTCATCCTGTGTCTCTGCAGATGTTTTAGAGCAACAGGTCCAGGAACTTAAAAGATAGGGGTGGGGAGAGAGAAGGAAAAAAAAAAAAAAAAAGAGACACAGGAGAAGGAGGAAGACTAAATCCAGCGCAGAAGGCAGAGAAGACGGGGACAGCCCTGGTCGCTGCTGCAGCTGCCACCACCCCACCCCCTGCACGGGGATGTACCTTTCCATTTGTTGCTTCTTTCTCTGCTGGGCTCCCGCCCTGTCGCTGAAGAACCTGAATTACTCGGTGCCTGAGGAGCAGGGAGCAGGCACGGTCATCGGCAACATCGGCCGCGATGCGCGGCTTCAGCCGAGCGCGCCGGGTGGCGGGCTGCTGCCCCCGGAGCGCGGCACCGGCCCCGGGGGCCGCGGCACCAAGTCCACGTTCCGGGTGCTGGAGAACTCGGCCCCGCACCTCCTGGACGTGGACGGCGAGAGCGGGCTGCTCTACACCAAGCAGCGCATCGACCGCGAGGCGCTGTGCCGGCGCAGCGCCAAGTGCCAGCTGTCGCTCGAGGTGTTCGCCAACGACCAGGAGATCTGCATGATCAAAGTGGAGATCCAGGACCTGAATGACAATGCGCCAACTTTCCCCTCCGACCAGGTGGACATGGACATCTCAGAAAATGCTGCACCGGGTACCCGCTTCCCCCTCACCAGCGCTCATGATCCAGATGCTGGGGACAACGGGCTGCGCACCTACCTGCTCACCCGTGATGATTATGGTCTCTTCTCTCTTGACGTGAAGTCCCGTGGAGACGGCACAAAGTTTCCAGAGCTGGTGATCCAGAAGCCTTTGGACCGTGAGGAGCAGAGCCACCACACCCTGGTGCTGACAGCGCTGGATGGTGGTGACCCACCACGCTCGGGCACCGTGCAGATCAACGTGCGCCTCATTGACTCCAATGATAACAGCCCCGTGTTTGAGGCTGCTTCCTATGTGGTGGAGCTGCCGGAGAATGCTCCACTGGGTACTGCTGTCATTGACCTCAATGCCACCGATGCTGACGAGGGCACCAATGGGGAAGTGCTCTACTCATTTAGCGGCTATGCGCCCGAACGTGTCCGTGATCTCTTCAGCATAGACCCGCAAAGTGGCCTTATCCGTGTCAAAGGCAACCTGGACTATGAGGAAAACGGCCTCATTGAGATTGACGTCCAGGCCCGAGACCTGGGGCCCAATCCTATCCCCGCACACTGCAAGGTCACTGTCCGCCTCATTGACCGCAATGACAACGCGCCCACCATTGGCTTTGTCTCCGTTCGCCAGGGAGCGCTGAGCGAGGCCGCCCCACCAGGCACTGTCATCGCCCTGGTGCGGGTCACTGACCGTGACTCAGGCAAAAATGGACAACTCCAGTGCCGGGTACTGGGCGGTGGTGGTGGGCCTGGCGCTGTCCCCTTTGCCCTGGAGGAGAACTATGACAACTTCTACACCGTGGTCACTGACCGGCCTCTGGACCGTGAGGCACAGGACGAGTACAATGTGACCATTGTAGCTCGTGATGGAGGCAACCCCCCCCTCAACTCCACCAAGTCCTTCTCTGTCCGAATCCTTGATGAGAATGACAACCCACCCCGCTTCAGTAAGAACCTCTACGTGCTGCAGGTACCTGAAAACAATATCCCAGGAGAGTACCTGGGTTCTGTTTTGGCCCAGGACCCTGATCTGGGCCAAAATGGGACAGTCTCTTACTCCATCCTGCCCGGGCACGTTGGTGATGTCTCCATCTACACCTATGTCTCCGTCAACCCCACAAATGGTGCTATCTATGCCCTGAGGAGCTTTAACTATGAGCAGACCAAGCACTTTGAGTTTCGTGTGCTGGCCAAGGACTCAGGTTCGCCCCACCGTGAGAGCAATGCCACGGTACGCGTCACTGTGCTAGACGTCAATGACAATGCGCCTCTCATCGTCCTGCCTGCCCTCATCAACGACACCGCTGAGCTGCAGGTGCCTCGCAATGCCGGTGTGGGTTACCCTGTGGGCACCGTGCGTGCCCTGGACAGTGACTTTGGGGAGAGCGGGCGCCTCACATACGAGATTGTGGAAGGCAATGAGGAGCACCTCTTTGAGATGGACCCAACTAGCGGTGAGATACGCACCTTGCACCCCTACTGGGAGGAGCTCAGCCCTGTGGCTGAGCTGGTGGTAAAAGTCAGTGACCATGGCAAGCCCAGCCTTTCCGCAGTGGCCAAGCTTATTGTCAGGGCCTTGGCTGGGCCCCTGCCCGAGGCTGGCGAGCCACAGGTGAATGGCGAGCAGCATCGGCGACCACACTGGGACTTGTCGCTGCCCCTGATCGTGACCCTGAGCACTGTCTCCATCATCCTGCTGGCTGCCATGATCACTATTGCCGTGAAATGCAAGCGAGAGAACAAGGAGATCCGCACCTATAACTGTCGCATTGCCGAGTATAGCCACCCTCAGCTGGGAGGAGGGGGAGGCAGTGGCGGGGGAGGAGGAGGCAGTGGCAGTGGAGGGGGCAAGGGCAAGAAGAAGAAGATCAGCAAGAATGACATTATGTTGGTGCCCAGTGAGGGCGAGGACAGCCGGGGCCCCCTCAATGTCATGAACGTGGTGAGCAGCCCATCCCTGGCCACCTCACCCATGTACTTTGACTACCAGACCCGCCTGCCCCTCAGCTCTCCCAGGTCTGAGGTGATGTACCTGAAGCCCGCCTCCAACAACCTGACTGTACCCCAGGGACATGTGGGCTGCCACACCAGCTTCACAGGGCAAGGGACTAACGCCAGCGAGGCTCCCCCGAGCCGGATGTCCATAATTCAGGTAGGAGACTTTTAGAATACCCTGGACCTCGCTTTAGACACTGGTTTAACTTTACCTTTTGTCTGCAGTGAAATCTGCTGTAAGGCACCACTGAAGGGAACAACACAAGTCACTTGAGAGGTGGACTTAAAAGCAGCAGCAGATCACGTTGGTGGGTCTGCTTCTGCAGTCACACTGGTGTTTCCTGTGTGACTCTAAAAGTAAATCTGCCCTGAGATACATAGAGTTACAGCAGTGTAAAAGAGGTGCGTGTGAGAGTGCAGGCAGGCATTTCATATATTTGGGGCGCTTTGGTGTATTTTCCCAGACGATCATCAGAGAGAGTTGGGCTCATTTACAGGTTTTGCTTTAATTTGGGGTGGGGAAGGGGGAGGATGTATCTGAAGCAGTCATGTCATCTGCAGTCACTAACATGGGAGAAACTCTACACACTGAGGACATCTATTGCAACAGTGTATTATAGCCTTCCGATCCTGTATGTAAATATGAGCTTTCTTCCCAAGATATATGTTTTTATTATGTTTTTATTTTTTAAAAAATTTTCTTCTTCAGAATATATATACATAAATATTTATTTTTGACACAGAACAGAATCATTGGGGCCCCATTGCCTCCTCCTCTCCCCATAAACAGCCAAGCCTTCAACGTTGAAAGTTTTGCTTAGTCAAGTAGAAAACAATGTATGTGGTGATTCCCTCCTACTCCCAAATGTTAACAAAACTCACTTCCTGTCATGAAACAACAAAACAACTAGTCAGATTTCCAGTAGCCTGAATCAATATTGATTATTGCTTTATAGCGAAAGGCTTACATGTTCTGTTTTCTACCAAAGCTCATTTAGAAATCACAGCTGGGCTGCATTCTGCTGTCAGTTATATCCACACTGTCTTACTAACTTTTATGAAAGTGAGAAATGGCAGAATTTGGCCCATTTTAATTTTTAATGACTAGTTTCAAGTGCAAACTCAGATGATATATTCCAGAGCAGTGAACTTGCAGACTCAAAGTGAGGGCAGAATTTGGCTCCAGTTGATTTAATATGAAGTATGACTTCATGATTAATGCATCTTAATGTTCAAATGCTACAGGTATGTTCCAAAGTGATTTTTAACGTTTGGATTGAATGCAGGCTCTGGATAATGACTATTAAATATATTTGAAATGTCATATCTGTTTTGTCCTGTGGTTCTCCTCATATGCTGTTCTGAGTCATAGGGGAATGAGCTGAGTGTATCAGAAGTGACACAGACTCATTTTGTGTACGTAGTTAGTGGGGAAGAAGTTGCTCTGTAGACACTTGATGTACCAAAAGAAAAATTCATAATACCTTTCAGTTGTCATACTGTGCAGTCTGTGAACATCGAATGTTCTAGTTGCTGGCTGCATCTAATTTTATAAACTAAATAGAAGTAGCCTCTAGTAATTGGCAAGTAGCCAAAATTCTAGCATTGATTGTCCATAAATTGAATATATAGGATAAAAGCTAAGCTAAAAAAAAAAAAGCTATCTCTATAATGTCACTGTGAACTAATCCTCAACCCACTATTTATTGAGCTGTGTCACAGAAAGAATTTCATTTTATGCCTATCATGCCATTGTGTTGCTATCAATTAGGTGAGTAGAGCAATACTTAAAATCGGAAATTGATTTTGACAAAAAGTGATGCTTCAGGAAGGAGCTTAGGTTAGGGCACAACCGAAGAAAATTTGATTTTTAATTCATGTTTTAAAAGACAAGTAATTTTCAATGACACTTGTTTAAGTAATGTCAACTTTTTTTTACTGTAAAATGGAGTGGTCAGAATGCTTTTTTTTTTTTTTTTTTTTTTTCTCCAAGTGATGAGTGTACTAGTTACTAAAAGATAGAAAACTATACTTTTAAACAACCATGTAATGTCTTTTATAAAGCAAATAATTCATGTATTGATCCTACTAAGTAGTAAAGATTCAACTGTAGTGTAAAATCCCTATGGAAAATATGATTCCTTTTTTTTTCTTCTTTTTTTTTTTTTTTACAGTGTTCACTGTATAATATCAATCATATTTTTTTTTCCTGAGATCTATATAAAGCTAAAAGAGGAATTTCCTCCCTTAAAAAGGTGTGTTGTGGTTTCTATAAGAGTTTCCGATACGGCAACCATAGCAAATGTTAACCATAATTCCTCCTAGTACATACTGGCTTAGTACATATCTTTTTTTTTTTTTTTTTCCTTTCCCTTAGTATCTATACAGAGTATTCTGGCTATTTAGATGGTCTAACCTGTAGATTAGGAAACATTCATTTTTCACTAGTGAATCCCCCTTGAACGTATTATTAACAGAATATTTTGTAATTGTATTAAAAGAAAGAATACACTCTATTGCATGCAGAAGTTGGGCTCTACTTAAGAAAGACACGGAATTATAGTAGTCAGATGGATAAGCCTGGTCCTCTTCACTATACTTTTGTATTATTAAAATATACTTTTTATTCTCTATCCCCATATCTTTAGAGCAAATTTTATATAAATTTACTCTTAGAACACAGATGCTACTTTGCGTCTGGTATTGTTCTTCTAGATCATGTAAAATTCAAGCTGCAAACTTATAGAGAAAGAGTAAATGAAGAGCCCTGTCTCTGGATCTAATATATCCTTGATCGCTCCAGGAAACCTGTTTCTTGGAAGAGTAAATTGCAGAGCTAGGAATCAAAGGTATAGCCTGTAGAAAAAATAGATGCACAGTCCAAACAGCTCTATGAGGCAGAGCTAAATGATTGTGTAAAGATTCTGTAGCAAATAACCACTTTTTTTTTTCCAGATATATTACCGAACCACGATAATCCCACATAATATAATTCATACAGCTGAACTGCTTTCCTTCACTCTCATTTTCTCAGCAAGTATCTATAATGACAGAGTTCTCTAGCAGGAGAGAGTCATTAAAACATACATATATATATATTTAAAATATGCTGTATTAGTTCATTCAACTGATTCTATAAATATTTTAAATCAAATAAATAATTGCTTTCTCAGTAAGATCCAGATTTTCTCACTTTTATGAGGAGCACATAACACTTTTTCTGCTTTGCAGTAAGAACCAGTGAAGTCAATAAACCAGGGTATGATTCTCATATTTCTGCTGAAGAGTATTTTATCCTACAGACAGCCCAATTAAAATCAATGAATACCTGTGAAGTGTTACTTAGTGACCATGGGTTTCAAGCTGACCCAAAAGGACCAGCAACTGAATAAAATATAGTCTGATTATATGTAAGAGCAGGGTAATCTTGTCTCTCTTGAAGTGACTTCTGTTATACTTTAGTCACAAGTTTTAACAACTTATTTACTCGCTTATTTGTAGCATTTAGTTATTTGCGATGGTTTTATATGTCTTTATATGTCGCTTTTTTGAAACAATGAAGTTCTCTGGTGTAGTAAATCAGTGATTTAAATATGCATCCGCTATATATGTAGAATATTGGATTAATAGCTAAGGACAATGAATACCGTGAATATTTATTGATACAAGAGGCTTGCAAGTCTTAGGGCCTCTGAAAATCAGAACATTTGTGATTAAACTTAAGGTTGATATATACAAAGAACAGTCATTAACAATGTGCTGAGAAGTTAGGACAGCTACACATTAGCATGTTTTATCATTTTTTAACTTCAGCAATCGTATTCTAAGCATATTTTAGAATCAGTACTATGCACTCCAAAAGACAATTCAATTAAATATATTTAGTTATAACTAATTAACTAAATATTTACTTATAAACTCTGTAGTCATGACTGCCAGGCTCAAAATTCTTTGGAAGCTTGGAATCACTTCAGATCCAAAGTAGACATTTTTACTGTGGAAAAAGGAGAAAACTGGAGACAATGGAATCTCTTCGTGTCTGAAAGAAGATTTTTCTAGACCTTAAAGACTATTAAGTAAATTCTGTTCATCTTATTCTGGTGAGTAAATCAAGCTGGTCTGCTCACCTAACTTTGAGAAACAGAATTTTGCTCTGTGTTTGAAGAAGCAGACCGAAACAGACATAGAGTACAATATCATGTATAAGCATATGTGTATATGTTCAAATCAGTCCTACTAAAAAGTTCTGTGTTCATACTAACATAGGAAAATCTTCCTTTAGAATAAGCAGCCACTTCTTTTCCTTCAGGTTTCCAGCAAATAAAAGATTGGATGGATCCTTTAAATAAGTAGGTTCTAGAAATTGATTCTTTCAAGTGTAAGAAAGCTGTGTACATATTCAAGTCACACTGATAATCCTAGAGATTATTTATTATTACACTTGTGATGCAGCGTGGAGGGATTTGTAAATACATCAACAGTGAGACAGGAGTGAATATAGCAGAAACGGTGGTCACAGCTTTTATTAAACAACAAAAAGAGACAAAATGTGTTACAAGAAGCTCTCAAGCTGGGAATTGCCACATTTACAGAAGTATTCAGTCGTGCAGCATTGTAAGATAAAGTACAGATCGTTCTTAATACATCAGGCACCTGATGTTTATGGTGTGTCAACAGTCTACTGCTAAGTCCCAGTGCATCCTCAGGTGTCTAGTGGGTATCTAAGAAGACAGTATTCGGAGGAAGTAAAAAATAAAGTGTATTCATGCTGCTCTCTATTAGATATACTGTTGTTCTATGGTTTGCCTGGAAAAAAATCATTTTCAAGAGTTTTCAGTGGTCTGGATTTACAGAAAAAAGAGAGCAGCTGCTGCAGGATAAGGGGAATCAACTTTACCTGCAGAAGGTGCAGCTGTTGCATCTGTTCTCAGTGTTTTAAATTCCTGTCTCATAAGAGGTGTCGATTTTGATCTCTTCTCCTGCAAATGAGGAACTCTTTCTCAGTAGAGCTGGTAGAAGTTAGTATTACACTAACTAGAGGAGAATGGGGGAGTTCTGCGCATTTGCAGGTTCACAGGTTTGTGCATTATAACTCTCTGCATCATGGATTTCTGAGCTGACACCAATTTGTCATCTGATAAAATTTTGGAATGACCCGACTAAGAAGTGTTATGGTGGTTTTTCAAATCTTATGGTAAGATCTTAAAAGTATGGTGAAATAATTCCTTTCAATGCATTAAATGTGTTACATAGTTCTGTAGCTTTAAGTTTACCTATTTGTTGAAATCAATGGCAGCGTTGGCTGTGTAGGAGTTGAGAGATGGCACCTTTTCTATATACTTTCTTTTTTACTTACTTTTTTTTTTTTTTCCTCCAATATACTCTGCATAAAACTATGACACAAAGCACTTACATTTTAGGACCAGATCTGACAATTTACAGCTCGCTATGGTATCCTCCCTAGCTGCTGAAATAGGCAGAGGAAGCAGAACTGGGCTCTTATTTTGCAGTCTTATCGGTATAATCTATAGCAATGTCATTTCAAAAGGATCATTCCTGATATACAGAGGTCCATATGAGCTCCAAATGTTCAGTATGCTATAAGATAAAGCAAGAAAAAAAATATAATGGGGGAAAGACAATTTAAGAGACTGAATTAGGAAATACTGGTATTGTAAGAAACTAGAATATAAATTCTTGTTAAGAAATAAATTAAGAATAACAACATCTCCATAGAATTTGCGGCCTTATAAGAGAAGTGTAATGCCAGAAGAAAGTTAGCGTAGTTAAAGACTTGAGTCAAGTCATGCAATACTTACGGGTCCCCAGCTTTCAACAACTTCAAAATTTGAGCTTTCCTCATGTCGTAAATGGGAACTTTCACATGAATATGGGTTTGCCAGTGCAATTTGTACAACTGATCCTTTGATGAGTTGACTTACTGATCCAATGGCCAAATTTCTGATATCTTTCCCCAGTTAAGGAAAAGTCGTAAAGGCACAGGGCTACCCCGTTCTTGTCAGTAGCATAATTTTAATTTCACTGAATTCAATGGTTCAAGACCAAATTGTGACTAAATTTTTTACTGAATGCAGTTAAGGAGAGTGGGACAAAGAGAAATCTAGAAGTCTAATTTCACATTTCAGACATTCAGACTTTTTTTTTTTTAACAGCTGCTTTCTAAACAGCTATTGAGGAAATTGGATTTTAGAAGATTATATAGCTCTGATTTGAACAGTAACATGATCAGGTGTGCAGCTGAAAAAAGAAATCAAAGTCTCTATTGAGTATTTTGCTGAACATGATATTTTCATATATTTATAAAAGTATACAGAATACACCATTATTCTTAAAATTCAGCAAATATTATTACATAGTAAATCATCATTAGTGTATGTGAATAATTTGCAAATATTGCTTGGAATTAAGAAATAGAAATAAGCCTGCTTCTGTAATGAGACAAAAATGTCGCCAAAAAAAGGAATTTTTGGTCAAGTCAAAAATTTGACTGTAAAGCAGCTGAGATTGTTTTAAAATAGAATATTCCCTATTTGTTTGCAGCAATTTTTCTTCCTTTTCATTATCTTTCTCCTTAGAAAATGTTAACTTACCAGGCAATATTTACTTTTTTTTTTTTTTGTTACTAATCCTGCTTAGTTTCCCTTTCCTTTAATACTCCTCCAAAAGTTAAAGTGCTGCACCAATTAATTCTAGGTTACTGATTATATCGTTAGGCACAACATTCAAACAATATAATCAGTGTGTATATATTTGATTTTTTGTTTTCTATCTGAAGAAAATGTGTACAATTCATGCCAGCAGTCTAGAGATACATCCTCAAGATTGAGGAGTGCCTGCACATATAAAGAAAAGACATTTTGCGGCTAGTACCAGTATTTCCCAACAGGTAAAAAAAAGAAAAAAATCTGTGAAAGGAACTTAAGCAATGATTTGTTGAGCAGAGCAGAAACACAGCTCTGTTTTTATCTTTAAAAGTATAGAAGCAATCCTTTGATGTCAAAAGGTCAGAGTAGAACGGTTGGGACAAATTCTTGCCGCAGATAGCCTGAGCACTTGATACGCTCAATTGTGTCACTTCTTCAGCTGTAAGAAGAGAAGTGGTGAAATTAAAGCCAAAGGGTTCAAGAACATAGGGAAAAACTAAAACTCTCAGGGGGGTGTAGGCTCTTACCTAAACAAAAAGAAAGAAAGAAAAGAAAAAGTACTAAGATGAAAGTGGCAAAAATATTATTTAAGTAAAAAAATATATTTTTTTGAACAATAAGATTTTGGGGTACTTTTTCACTTATATTTTTGAGGGGGAAATGGAGATTAGTAGTTAGTGTGGCTTTTGCTGGTATGGGGGGATATAACTGAATAGTGTATGGGCTGACATAATCTTAGCCAGGATGCATTCTAAGGCTTCGTAATACATCTGCCATGGACTTTTTAGCTCAACATTTGTTTTTTATTTTGGCATAGATGTTGCTTTTACAGAAGATTCTGGATTAATAGCTCTCAATTGTATGAGTCAAAAAATATTATAAGACTTTTATATAAAATAGTGTTAAGTGCTGCATTTGAGAACAAGTAAATATGTATGAATGCTCCTGGTAATTAAGATATTAGGCAGTACTTTACATAACCTCCTTAAGCAGTCATATTTTTCTAGCTAAATCCCAAAGGCTGCTGCATACAATTGCTGCTTATTAAGGTCACAAGAGAAGCATCTCTTTACTGAACTCTTCAATAAGTTATTGATGTTACCTTTACAGAAAGGATAATATAAAATTGGATCATTTCTCACTTAAAAAGAATAGGTACCTTTTTTTTTTTTCTTTTTTTTGGTCTGGGGATGTCTGCTGGCAGCTGAGGAGTGTCTGTACATAAACAGTTCAATTATTAGTGTGACTTGCAGAAGGGCAGCATAAAGAACCATCTGCATCTCAGTTTCATTCAGTGAGAGAATATTTCTTCTTTCAGCTCTAAAGATCCCCTGAAGTCCCATGGTGGTGCCTGGAGGAGTAAAATCCTCCAGGTGAATACCATATTTCACATTCGCCATAAACTTTCCTAGTGATTTGGGCACTTCTGCCTCAGAGCAGAGTACCGATGGCTCATAAAATACTTTTGCCAATAATAATAATGATGATGGTAATAATAATAACAATGGTTTCTAATGGTGTCCGCGTTCCATGTTGGGTGACTGCAGGCTCCAATGCATGGCAAAGAAAGACACCAAAGGAAGAAGGACAAATCTCGTTACAAGATACAAGCACGTAATTTCCATTGGGTGGGTGGGACCTCTGGTCGATGGATTGTATGCTCTTTCCGTGACAGACATGCAAAATTAGTTTCAGGCAGTGTTTCAGACAATCTATTGATATATGTGTGACACGCGTATATTTGCCTGTACTAGTTCTAGTGACACTATGATTACTGATATTTGCAGTTCTTGCCCTGGAAGGTTTCCAGGCAGTTTTATTGTATTGAAATGGCTCTTACAGTTCATTGAGCATCTAGCATAACACTGTTGAATATGATTGGCGCGTTTGCATATATTTATTCAAAAAAAATCAGACAGTTAAACTGCATAATTATGGGAAAACGAATCATAACAATAAAAGACCGTTTAAGTTAACAAGCTTTGTGATCAAAGGATAAATACAGGTTGGATAAATGAGACTCTAGATGTAACTAATCTACATAAATAGGCTTTGGTCTGATTAGAGGAAAGGAATATATTAAAATAATCTAAAGGTATTAAAAAGCATTTCACTTCAGTAGTTTTATAACACTTGGTTTCATATCATCTTATTTTAACATCTCTACTCAATGAAAATAGCTGTGTTCAGTGAAAAACTACTTTTATGTGTTTTTATTTCTTAATTAACAATGTTTACAGTGCAAAGAAAACCTAAAATAACGTAAGTAAACAAAAGTAACATTGTAAGTTTTCATTCTAGTTTGAATATACTATGTGTCAAAAACCTTAAACATTTTTTTAAGTCTTAATTTTATTTTTTTTAATGTTGCAGTGCTTTTTTTGATTGATTTTTAATTAAAGAAAAACATTAAAGGGAACATTTAAAGGACAATTTCTTGTTTACTGTCTTTATCAGCAGAGAGCAGCCTTTGTAGTGTTTAGAAGCTGGTGCATTAAAAATCAATTTCAGGTCTTCAAAGCTATAAACTCTTGCTTGCTTTGTAGATATATACTGTTTTAAAAAAATTGGAAGCACATTTGACAATTGAATTAAAAACAAAAGGTAAATAATAGCTTCATCAAAATTTTGAAGGATTTTAATGTATTTTTAATAATATTTAAAAGAATTTTATAGAGAACTGACATGTGAATCACAATTTATACCTTGCAAATGCATAATTTGTTCCTAAAGACAGTTATATGTATTCTTTTATTAGGAGCTCTCTTTTAAACTTCTGTTGATATTGTTCTGTTGTTTTAAATGACTACCATGACTTAAACACAGATCATGTCATGCTTTACTTACTACATGTCTGCCTATTTCTTTGCTGATTCCCACCCAATTGCTTCTGGTTAAGATCGCTTAGCTACAATTCATTAAGAAAGAGAATAAAAATAATAATAAAAAGTGAGCTACAGTGAGCAAAACAAATTTTCATTAATACCTAAAGCCACTATTTACATTCTATAAAACTGTAAAGGTCATTTAAAAAAGAAAAAGAATAACTTTGTTTTAATAAAGCAAGTCAGATTTAGCACTTGGACTTATCATACTTTGGATATGATAGTTTTTCCGCAAATCTAAAAAGAGCAGCATTATTTCCTTAATCAGTACCAAAATAGTTTCAAGGCCTATAGAAACTAACTTTCTTTTATATGTATAATTGCATTAGTATTACGTCTCATAGGGCACGATCCTTCAAATGCTTATTCAGTTAATATTTTAATTTAGGTCAATAGAATCACTGAATTAAATAGATCACTTACAGGAGCAGAGTTTCTGATATCCGCAAGCATACGCAGAATTCAGCCCAGAATCTGTTAGTCTTTATTAGCTGAACTGCTCCCTGTTGCTTCTCTCCTTTGCTTTAAAAACATTGCAAAGCTGTAAAAGCTGATCATTTCACTTAGTCTCAAACTGCATTCTCTAGTACTCTATTGAGATAGTCCTGATGTCTGAATATTTGATTTTTTTTTTTTGCTTTTTTGCATAGACTTGTGTAATTTGATATGCAGATTTGAAGATCATAAAAACAATCCTGCTTTGATGATCATGAGCAAGATTATCCAGCCACAGCTGTAAAGTACCAAGTGTGTTCTTTTCTGATCTTTTCATCGTTTCAGTGAATCAAATGACAATAAGAATATAGTGGAATTTAGAGTGCTCGGGAAATAGTGAATTTAACATTTTTTTTACGGCAATCAAAAAGCCTTGGAAACTATTTTAATTTCCAGACTATATTTCAGATAACATGACTGTCTATATATGAGTGTGTATGTGCAAATACATGGAAGTGGAGGCAGCATAGATCCGGAAGAGTCTACTAACAACGCATGCCTATTTTTGTATATATTGTATATGATCTGTACATAGTTCTGTAGCGGTGTTTTGGAAGGTACTGTCAATCTTCACTTTTCAATACAGAATTCTAGAAAACCTCAAGTTTAGAGACAGATTCTGTTGTCATATTTTCCTGAGGCAAGAGTATCGGTAAGGAAGGACCTCATTTTGTGCTTTATGGTGCAAGTTATACATCTTGCTTAAAACTGTGCATCCCACTATCAGCCTTCAGGACTGAGAGTAATGATGAAGAAGGAATATAAGTCATATGAAATGTGAGAATAATCATCACTCAATCACTTTTATTAACAGCATTAGGTATTAAAAAGCACATGATAATTTGCATCCCTTGGCTTCAAGGTAAGGAACATATCAGTCATCTGTGTGGCTCCAGGGTGAAAAAAGACAGATAAACAAAGTGTTTTGTGATATTTCTTTCAAAGAATAGTCTTCACTTTGTCTAAGTCAATGTGTTATGTCTGTTTGAAACACTTGTAGCTTCTTTTCAGGCTTAGCTGAATAGAATAGTGGAAGAGGCAGAAGTGGATGGATTTATTTTATTTTTTATTCATTGGTCATCTTCCTCAGCAGTATACATCTCATTATCACAATAATATGACTTGGTTTCTTAATAATAGTTTCTTATAAGTGTAAAATAGTTCATTTTCAGGGCTCTCATGTCCTCATTTGTTTCAAACAAACAGACTTCCAATATCTTGGAGCAGAGACAATATCTTGGAAGTCTGTTTGAACTTAAATTTCCATGCATTTTCTCTTTAATTTCAATTCATTTGTACTTTAAATTCTGATAATGTAATGTATATGTGCACCACAGAAACAAAGCCTCTTCGTTCTCTGCTTTAATTCTGGCAAGGGAATCTTGGAAATGAGTAGTTAGATTTCCGGATTTTGACCAACCTGTCAACCTACTTTGCTTGAATCAAAGCAGAGGAAGATAAAACTGCTTCTATGAACAAATGTAAGCCTTGGGAATTTTGGCTAGTATTGGCAGAGATCTTCAGATAAATTGCCTGTACTTGTACTGGTCTTGCTGATACCAGTAAATGAAGTGGGCATGCATGTTGAATAGCCAGAGAAGGAGAAGAGATTATTTAAAGGAAAGGTTTTGTTCTGATTTAAGTTTTTAGCCATAAGTTTCTATAGAATTTTATAATAAAGACAATTACATAGTAATTTGGGTTAGAATGCATGCCCAGTTTCCCAACTGAAAACCCAATTTGTTACTACCTGTGGCTATTCCTATTAAAAAAAGAAACATAATTACTATGAGTCTCAGCAGTCTAAAAGTAAATTTTTGCAATTACAATACCTCCCTTGGGCAGATGTGTGAAAATGGCAGATTAATTCCTGCCAGTATCTGTCTGTTCCTTGTACATTCTTAAGGTTGTTAGTAGGTTGGATTATCATTATATTAGTACTGTTTGTTATGCTGAGGCTAAGTTTAAACTACAAATCTTTAAAAATAGGGTTTTAAACCATTACCTTGGAAACCTTCTACACTGAAGCTTGGTACACAAGACTGTAGAGTAAGATACTAATTCTGTTTTCATGAACGGTAATTGATTTTGCTGTTGATCTTTGTGTGTTTTAGAAGGGCATGGCATTAGAGAAGATTTAAACAAAAACAACCAGCAAATCTAAGTTTATCCATTTTTAGATTGTTTTGGTGAAGTCGATAAAGTTGTGAGTGAACTAAAAGCCATACTTGGCCCTTAGTATTTTATGTTTCTTGTTTTATTTGCCAAATCACAATCGACTGGTTAGGAAAGAACATCAGTAGGTCAAGATGAGATCCTGAATCCACGCAAACAAATAACCTACTATGGAAAATAATGCAATTCATCTTCTAATGAGCTCTTCTACCTGAATAATGTTTTGCTGGTGTATGTATAGCACAATGGAATACACAGGCCTGGTATGGAAGATCATCTTGTTGATAAACGTTTCACTCCATGTTGAGTCCCTATGAAGTTGGCATGGCTTCATGTGGGCTGATGATCCACCTGCAGGGAGCAGCATCAGTCTGTGTTACATAATGTTGAATATTCAGGAAAAGAAGTATAAATGTGTTACGTTATTTTCCCCCTTTTCATGAGTTTTTGTTTGTGCTCCTTTTGTGCTCCTTCCATGCACATAAAAAAAGTGTTTTGTTTATTCCAAACTTACTCTGACTTGGGTTTGTGGTTTGTGCATTTTGCAGGTTGCTTTAACTCTTTTCTTTCAAAGTTCATGATTAAACAAACAAACAAACAAAATATTGTGCATTACTCGCTTGTTGTTGCATTTGTTTTGTTTCGGTAAAAGTGTTCACATGTTGCCTGAACTTCCTGCTAATTAAATGTAGAGGTAAACCTGTAACTTAATCAAATGTACTCTAACTAGCCACTCAAATTTGAGCATATACATTCAGTCTCTCCAGATCTGGTGAAACCTATAGCAATATCATAGGTGTTGGCAAGCCCAGTATTGACTTGGGAGATAGAGGACTTCTCTTCACCTGAGGCTCGCTTTTTTTTTTTTTTTTTAATGTGAATCTTCTTTATATTAACACTGGAATCTGATTTCAGAATCCTGAAATGGAAAGCTCTAATAAGGAGGTAGATCAGAATATTGGATTTTGTTTGTTTGTTTCCCTAGACTGTTAAGAATTTTGATGTCCACTTGTGAATTTATTGAGCCTGTAGAGATGTCTGGATAAGTGTGTTGTGGTCTATATAAGATAATCCTATCAAAAAAGACAACTCTCCTTCTCATGTTCAATCTTCCGAATCACCTTAATATACATAGTTGTGTATAAAGTCTTTGCGGTAAGTCACTGAAGTGACAGAGATCACAGAAATGACAGTACAAAGGCTTATCTCAGAAAGATATTATTTTTCTGTCCAAACTTACTTGACCATTGCTATTGTATTAATGGGGTGTTAGATCAAACTCTGCATTTCATGAAATACCTTCTTGGAGGCACATGTGTGCTACTGTTTTAAAATGTATTTAGGGACAAAACTTCTTGCTAAATTTGTGCAAGCCTAAATTATTTATCTTATGTCACAAGTAATAAATCAACTCATCACTGTTTTGCAGTTGAAAATCTCCTTACCCAGGGATGTGAGGCTGCAAAGTTTGATAATTCTGCCATAAATTCAGCCATTGTTTAAGCAGATTATTTAGCGGTGTGCCTTTCTCTAATGCTAAGATGAAAGAGTTACTCCAAAGTATTTGCATGAAAACAGGGCTCTGTATCCTGTCACAAAATGTTTATAGAATACCTTGTTGGGGTTGTTGTCTTTTTTAACAGATTGTTGAAAGTTGAGAAGTTGAGTTGCATGACCCAAATTAGAAATTAGAATTAGAAATTAGACAGAAGGAAATAAGTAGGTTCTAGCAACTGAGATATTCCCCCCACATCCCCTCCCTCCACTGTGAAAGGAACCAGTACTTTTCCAGAAAAGGATGTTAGGAAGAAGCAGGGAATATGGTTATAGCTATAAAAGAAAGGAGGTAGTCTAGTTTTACCTCTTCTCCAGACTGTCACCTTGGGAGCAAGCTTCAGTGTCCCTCCTTAATGTTTTCTCTGCAGGCAATGTGGCTTCAGAATCAAGTCCTGCTTAATCTTTGCCGCTGTGTCTCCTCTCAAAAAAGATACACAGAACTGCAGTTTTAAGTTAATGCGGTGTTTGCTTCCTAGCTGATCACCTTTCCCTGTCACTTTCATTACAAATCAGTTTAAATGCTGGCCATAGTGAAGACCATATGCTGGCATAGATTAATATGTTTAAGAGATTCTTCTCGTTTTTTTTTTTTTTTTTTTCCCGCTATTGTAATCTTATTTTTGCTTCTTTGCAGTTGTCTGCAGCATACAACATACATATCTGTGGGAATGTGGCACCTAATGTGCTACATGTAAAGACTCACTTATCCTGTAATTGAAGTAAGCATACCAATCCAAGGGCTATTGAAATCAATTTGAAAACATGGCTTGTGGGCATTTTATTGTTGCCTACAGTGAGAGTATGAGCTGGACAGAATAACGTAAACACAGTGGTAAACACTGGTAAACAAAGTGGTAAACAAAGATAAACATATCTTTGTTTTCCCCTTCTGAAATATTATGAGTTCAAAGCAGTTGGCCAACATTAAGTCCATCATTTGATTTTCTTCCCCCCAATCATATAGCATTGCAGCTTTTATATATACTTGCTCATATATTTTTTATAAATTTACTCATAAGAACAACAGTCTTAAGAACAGGACAAGCTCTACAATACTTCTGGTTTCACTGGGAATTTCTACCGAGTAAGAGCTTTTGGGTATGTCTCAAAATTAAAAATAAATTACCAGGAGCTTACAACTGTGTGGTAGAACCTGTGTGTACGAATGAAAAGAAGAAATGATAAGGTTGTTTTTATACATGCAGGAAAAGGTGAAATTCACTTAAATTGTCCCCTTAAATTTCAAGGCTCTATTTTTTTGTTTGTTTTATTTTCATTTTTAAAGTCTCCACCTAATTTTTATGCCTGAACTTTTAGACTTAGTTAATTTGTAAAATCAAGCAACTTTTTCTATCAAAGATGCTATCCCAGATGTATTATTACTATGAGTTTATGCTTAAGTAGTGCAGGTTTCGTTCTAGTTAGCAAATTGTGGTAGAGGCTGTTAGGCAGTAAATATCTGTTAGGAATACTAAGGTAAGATCAACATGGTGGGAACCATGGATAAAAGGTGCATTAAAGCGTTTCAAATTCAATCATTAGATTTCATTGCACCCATCTGCTACCAGAAAATATAATTGGTAACATGATTCGTTGACCTTTAACTGTCATTTTGGACCATGGCTTTTAAATCCATATTTTCAAGTTAGACCCAGAGAGTTAATTTGATAAGAGAAAGCCCCGCACATTTTAATGCAATTTCTTTTTTCTTTTTTCTTAGCAAAACTTTCTCTTTTTTTAAATATAATCAGGTTTAATGGACTGTTGTATATTCTACTAATTCAGTCAAAGTAGTTATTTAATATTGAATGTGGTTAAAAGCAACTAATGTTCAACTTCATTAAGACTTCTATTAAATGGAAGGCTTGCTGAACTTTTACCATTTTTTAAGCATGAACTACTACCTTTTATTAATTATTTCTCGGGGTCTCTGTTACACTAAAATTACACTTACAAGTTTCAATTACACTGAGATTATACAGGGTGGTAAAAGGACTAAATAAGCATTGAAATTGTGAAACACTTTTGTTCCTAAAATTTGTTTTATTTATTTATTTATTTATTTATTTTCTGGCACAGATGTTATGCTGGTTGGATGGAATGAATAGATCCCTTAGCACTTCTCCTATGTATGCGGCACACAAGTAGACTGTCTTATAAAATTACAGGGTTGCTTAGAACAAGTAGAAAACAATGTGATAAATGGGGGGTGATTCAATGTTCTTTTAGAGATGGTAAGTTATTATACTCTTCTGTTGTATGAATTTTATTTAATGGGAAAAAAAGTGATTGAATAGTTTTTTTTTTTTTTTTTTTTTTTTCTTCACACTGTAGGAAACAATTCCTGAAATATTTATATAATATAGAAATAGATGTATGCAACCTAACCTTATAATCCCATTTCACAGATTTCCCAAATACTGGGGAGCTCAATAAATAGGAAGCCGATTATATTGGCACTATAACTCCATTAACAGGATTCGGATTTACCGTATTGACAAGCCAGTACTGTTAATATGATCCAGTATATTAAATTGACAGGAAAACTGGAACTATAGAATGTATCTGCGGTCTAATTGACAGGGAAGCTCTTTCAAAAGGTTCTTAATGTGTTTTTTATTGACAATGTAGCTTCAGTAAGTACATATCATTGGTGAACAGTGTAAATACATTGGATGCAACTGTAGCGGTAGGTTCAAGCGAAGCAGTTATTTTTCTATTTTTCCATACTTCCATCTTTACTGTGATATAAGTCGAATCAAGCTCTCTCTCATAAGATCTTCACAAATCCCTCTTAAAGCACCGGTCTAACTGCAGTGCTCACAGGCATTTGACAAGTTGTGAATTATTTTAAATGTGCTCATCCTTTTTAAATGAATAGAGGCAATACAGAGCAATGCAATAATGTGTCATGAATTTCATTATGTTTATTTATTGACACTGTGATAGCAGAAGCAGAGCTATTGTACTTTCAGCTAGAGCTCTTTATGTGGTGTGATATTTGGCACCTCTTTCTGTGTTCTGATCTTGCACCTTTTCTAAAAGGTAGTTAATCTCAAGAGGTCCTATTACAATTACATACATATTTTCTTCTGCTCTACATTCCCCTCCCAGACAGTGTTCATTTTCATTAGATGCTTATATTTCATATTTCTCTTCTCATGTTTTCAAACTGAGGCTCAGAAAACTGATAAATAAAAAGGTTCCATTATGAAACAAAGAGCAATAAGAGCTTGGTCTGGGAAATCTCAGTTCTCTTTTCCATAGATGGTGGATTTATTTTTCTTTTTCTTTTATTTCATGTAATCTGTTTATCTCTCCCCATCTTTAAAGATTTTTTCCCCCCCCAGGGTCACATAAAAAAAAAAAAAAGGCTCTCTGTAGTGACCTTTCTAGCCTCTTCAGCCTTTAGGCTCAATGCAACCACTGGTGAAGTGAGAGGAAACTTGACTACCTGTACTAATCCTTGTACTATGTTAAATCGCTGCAGAGTAACACTTTGTGGGTGCTGCAGAGCAAACTGTTGGAAAAAAATTTAGAAAAGAATTGTTTTTAGTAAGTCAATACAACTGAAATACATTACTGCAATTCCTTGAATATTGAAGTAATAAATCATTAATGATTTTTAGTAACGGATCATGGTAATTGCTTACAAAAAAAAAAAAAAAAGTACACAAATTAGGCATCTATTTGGAGAGGAATGTCATTCCTGCAACTACCTAGAATACTTTAGATTCTGTTCCCTGAGTCTCAGTTTTCAGAAGTTGCTTTGTGAATTTGACTGAAGAGCTCACAACCTTTTTACCTTGTAGTTCCACTTTCCTCATGCATGAGAAAGAAAACATGAGCCAGGAACATCCTGCAAGAGAGTACAGCAGCCTGGTGATTGCCTTGTGCATCCTGCTGTTTTTGTAGCTTCTGTGCTTCTTACGTGTTTTTGAAAAATGTTATATATCATGTAAGAAATTAATGTTGTCACACTGTAGGTCTTGTAACACCAAAATACATATCTCGCAGGAAGTGTGAAATTTCCCAAGTATGCACGTGTCATATAAAATATGTCCCAAAGACACTTTCCTAAGAAAAAAGGTGGACAGCACATACGAGAATTGTCATTCTAGATTTGTTAAA
The DNA here is from genome assembly GCF_059628265.1 of Tinamus guttatus. NCBI lineage: Eukaryota > Metazoa > Chordata > Aves > Tinamiformes > Tinamidae > Tinamus > Tinamus guttatus. Next base: position 140,053 of record NW_028289020.1, on the reverse strand, counting down.
ATAGCCTACTTAATTTTGCCCTCCAAATAACAGAATACTTTATTAGTAATTTACATCCAGATTTTTTCTTTGCTATTGGTGGAATACTGTTTTCATAATGGAAAAAGTCTTACGAAGTTGAAAATTTATTTCTTCAGGCTAAATAAATACACTCACTAGCAGTCTTATCCTGAGCAGTCTTTTGCGAAAAAATTGTACTATGTTGAACACAAACTGTTCCTAACAAAATCAAGACAATTTTCTATTCTTTCAAAACTAGTTTTGGCAGAAAATAATTATTTTGTCTTGAAAAGTGATTGCCATTATATATGTTTTTTGTTTCGTAGGGGAAGGGTGAATACTTGGAATTAGGGTTTTCAAGAAAAGACACAGAAGATGCTTGAGTTAGATATTAAGTGGCAGTATGATAAAGGGAAGAGATGTTTCATTTCATTTTCTCCATTTAATGTTTAATTAAAAAGAAGTTAGAATCAGCAAAGACATTTTGCTTTATTATAGTTTCAGGTATGAACAGCTACATAAAATAGAGTTGCATTGAATCATTTCTGAAAATGTGCTACTTGTTCTTGTAATTCTGAGAAAAAATTATGAATATTCTAGTAGTCTAATATTCATAAATCTGATTAATGTTTAAGCCCTTTTTCCCTACATTTTAGAATACATCTTTTCCTAATATGACAATTATTTGGGGGACATAATTTGTCAAGAATACTTAAGTACTACATTTTCTTCTCTCTGCCACCTCTTTCTCTTTCTTTCTTTTTGCAGTCATGTTGATTTTCAGAATTCCTGTCCATGGAAAAGAGATTTAAACTGTATATTTTACTACTTTTCTCTAAATTTATTCAGAGTATATGAAATGAAATAAAGGTGGCTAAAGATCTTCAGAATCACAAAGGAACTATGACTTTGATTTTTTTAAAAAAGGGAAAAATGGGAATGAGGAACTTTTCAATTCTAACGTCTTTCTTGATATGGGAAGTCATGGAAGGAGAAGCCTTGTGAAGTTCTCCAATGTGGTCTCACTAAGAAATGGTGGCATCTCTGGAATCAGATTGATTAGTACCGGGTTGCACTTTAAACACTGACATTCTTTTTGAAACAAGCGAACAATATCTCAAGCAAGCAGAGCTCTTCTGTAACTCCTCTCTAGCTGTAAAAATATCAAAAACTTCTAATGTTCTAAATGTAGTTCATGCAAACATTGACCAACATGTGATTCTCCTAGGTATATTAGACTATAGCAATTATATTGTCACATCTGAAGACCCTATACCAAAAAAAGTGTATTTTGTACAGATTTCATTTGCCTGTATTCTTCCTTTCTATTCATCACCATCTATACAAAATATGTAACATTGTTAAGCTGTAATATATTTTCTGAATGGCAGTAACCTTTTCAAATTTTGGTGGCTGTTGAACTGATTATGAGTCCTAATCTCTTTCAAAATGGCATTTTTATGATCTCCATCCTTCTAAGCAATCTGTATTTCACATGTGTACTAAAATCCTCATGAACTTCTCTGCAAAATAGCGATCAGTTAGTGTTCTTAACATTTCACATTTACTCTGCAGTCCCATATTAAGACAGATGTATGGAAAGGCCTTTTTTTGGAGGCTGTCATAGGAACTGTGAAAAAGTATTTTTATTTAATGATTTAACAGTCTATTCTTATTCGAAATGAGCTAGTTCTACTAATCCACGAAAATGAGCAACCTCCCCCTGCCCCCACCTCCCCCCCGGCCGCCCGCTTCCCCAAAGAAACAGGAGAGAGTTTTTTTCCTAGACCCAAAAACCCTGGGAGAGTTATGGTCTGTTAGATTAACATCACAGACCTTTTATTTTTCCAGTATCTAACCAAGGCAGTGGGCAATTCCTATTCAACTTTTGATTTTGTTTTAGGGATCTATTTGTTTCAGTATGTTTTCTTACTTCTAAAGAACTTGTGTCTTAATCACGGTTGACCTAATTCCCAGTCCAGCCCTCAAGCTTGAATCACAAAGACAAAAAAGATGTCTTTTACTAACGAATTCCAATGACTTCTAGAGCTGGACTGTTTCTGGGCTTTTCTTTGTGCAGAATGTTGTTTGGTTTTGTTCTTCAGAATGCGAATAGTGCTGACATTTGAGTAATGATAGTTCCCGTGCAATTCATGGTAGGGTGCATCTCAATTTTAGCTGTTAAATTAAACATCTTGCTGGTCATATAAATGACCATATTTCCCCATATTTACTGGGTAGAGAAATCATCTCCAGAGAGCAGCACATACCTAAAGATAGATGGTCGAAGTATAATGATTCATCTGTAGGCACCTATGTCTCCAGTTCTTACCAAGGGCATATAGCTAATTAGCTTTCAGTAGGTGACTACCTTAGATGGCTATGTGTAGGCGAACTGAAAGCCACCTTAGAACTGGGTGGCTGAATCTGTTGCACGTAAGAACTTTCCTAATTTAGCATTTAGACATTCAGATTGCAGACATCCATAGAAACGTGCTTCTGATTTCCTGGAAAGTGATAGATTTTCAGAAAACAAAGAGTTTATTTCTTGTTGAGAAGTGTTTAAAGTGTCTTGAGGAAATACGGGTATTATGGGGAAAGAGATTCAATCAAGGCATGAGCTGAAATGTACAATATCACTTCCATCCATATTAAAGTGTAGAAATTTTAAGTGTATGACCTTTCGTTCAACTAGAATTGTGAAAAAAAAAAAACAAAGGTTTTAAGAGAGTTAGATCTTCATATATCTCTGCAACCCATTGAGGATCGTATGCTTGCCTTTCTAGGAATCCTCTTAAACTACCTACCCTTAAAATTAAATGTTTGTTTATTATCCCCATCCTCATAGAGATATTATTATATATGAAGCAATTGTCTCTCTGCTGCCTAGATCTCAGAGTGCCAGGATACTGCTGATCACAAACACGATGTTTTCGTAGATCATAGGAGAAGGCTTAATGCTTTTAGAACAGACGGAAAGAACAGGAGCTCTGCAGCTGTACACAGTTATCAAGCATTTGCATTTGCACTTTTGTTGCAATGAACTCACTGTAAGATGGCACCCAACTGTTTGTTTTGCTGCAAAATACAATATGAAGAAAATTGGTCAGATTATTATTGAGTTAAGGGCCATTAATGATTACCATGAATATGGAATTTCTCAGATGCAGCTCCCATTGTTAGGACTGCAGCTAAGACGCTGTTACAGCCTCTGTTTTAGAATGTAAATCTGTGATAGTCCAGGGTGGGCCATTTGTTTTTATTGCTATAGCAAGGTGGAAATGAAAAGTGCTGCCACCTGACAGAGAGGTCATTAGCAAACCATATAATAAAAGTACATTTTAAGGAGATGCTGTGACTATTTCCAGGGCAAAAGTTAGAATCAGGTCTCCTAATTAGGTGGCATAAAATTGATGAAAAGACAGGCGTTTTGCCTGACAATGACACAGAAAATGGAAAGGATCATTCTAGAGGCAGCTGGTTTTAGGAAAAAGCAGATTTCCTTCTTACATAAGTAAAAGAATGAGGTTAGTTTTCTTGGGCAGCTGTAGTAAGATAATAGAACCCAGAAAATAGAAATGAGCTCTGTTTATATAAGTTTAGATGGGTTGAAAAGTATGCTCTTTTTTGATGTTGCACAAAATACTTGTTTATGTTCTGTGGATTCACTGCATACAGCAGCGATACGAGTTTATAATTTTAGGCAGGGAAAAAATATGGGGTGCTTCTGAAATGCAGGATATGATGTGTCACATTTAAGTGACTGCATGTGTAAGAATGCTGAAATATTTATTTTTGCATATCTATAGATGAAATTATGAATACTTCTGGAAAGCTGACTTGGAAAAGCAGTCACAAAATACCGAGTTTGAAGACGCTTATCTCCAGAAGCCTGCTTCTGTAATCTAGAGAGTGTTTTTTGCTTTTCTTATGGCACTATTTAAGAATTTGCTGTGTCCTCACCTTTTAATCCTGCTAAAATTCAAGTCTCCAGTTACACATAAATACTCAGATTTCAAAATGTTCATTTTTGATCTGATAAAATATCATTTAGAATCCTAAGCATAGGTGTTTCATGGCAGTGGAGAAAACAGAACATTAAAAATCCAGTTCTGTCTTACCGTTTATCATAAGAAAAGAAATCTCAGAGATGAAATATCAAGCTTTTTTTTTTTTTTTAATCTTTCCCAATGAGTGAATGATGTGAACTCCATGGCTTAAATTAGAAACTGCTTCAAAATGTGTGTAACACAAAGTGCGTTATGATCCTAATTTTGTACCAAAAGATATAATCAGCAGTAGGAATAAAACCCGTGTAAGTATGCTTCATAATTGCAGAATAGAAGATAATTATTTATCATCTGACCCTTCCCTGTAGTACACAAGTTATCCATGGTATATAAACAAGTCTGTTTTGCATATATGTTAATATAGAGTGTTAACTAAGAATGGCAGGTAGCTACCTGTTTTCACCGATTTTCCTTTGTGACCTGCACCGACTGTGGAATTTCACATGTAATTTCAGGCATCTCTTCCAAGCTCCAGAAGTCTAACCATACAATTAGTAGTAAATATTTCCACTTACTATCTGCCTATTAGAAGAAAAAAGAAAAAGAAAAAACAGGGCTAAAGAATGAAGCTGGAAGCTGTAGGGAAAACAAATATCTAAGAGACCAGTCATTTATGTAAACACTTGTGCAACATTAAACCTCGCCTTGGACCCTCTGCTCCGTTAATTGAGTGCTAATAATTAGACACCGTTGCAAAACTCGGAGCTTCTGCAACGCGTAATGGCGTGATATGAAGTGATGCAGGAAACAGTAGGAGCTCTGTCGCGAGGTCAGCTGCAAGGAGTGGCGTGCATGAATGTACAGTATATGGAGTTTTGTGAAAGATTCAGTCTCTCTTTCTCCCAAAGAACTTTAGCTGATGACACAAGGGGAATTCAGTTCCCCTTGGCAGAGCTCCATGTTGGGCTGGATGCTGTAAATACTTCTGCTTCTGCAGTTACTTAGCTCATGCAGCTAAAAATATACTCATGGCAGACTTAATAGTTAAGTATCTTCTTTTAAAAACTACTTGTCTACAACAATCATTTAATGTTCTTGTTTGCATGTGGTTTGCATTGCTCAAATACAGCTATTAATACTGATGAAAATTAGAGAGAGAAAAAATATGTTTTTTAAAACTTACATTTTCTCCAGTAGCATTAAAAAAGAGCTTATAAGCCACAAACTTTTTTAATTTTGTTGTTTTTGTGTTTCAAAAATAATATAGTAATATATGAAATTGCATTACAGCGGTAAGGGCCTCAGAATCCCAGCAGATGATGTAATTATGATTAAAAATTAGTATTATTGAATAATTCACTTTTGTAATATGCAAAAGTCTTTTTTTCTCTCATTTTCAATAACCATCAGTCTTAATATCTAACTAATGAAAAAACATAAACAGTGTCATCTGTCAGGTTGCTAACAGAGAATGCCACTTACTGGAGCCTCATTGTTTACTTTAGCAGGTAATTTGTGGACCGGAATCATTTAATTGTTCTGAGCACATAATTACATGCCAGCATTTTCCAATTTAATTAAAATGTACAAATCTGAAGATTAAGGGAAATTTTGAATTATTAATCATTTCTCCTCTAGGAAATCTTGTTGCTCTGCAGGAGATTTGTCCAGTGTACAACTATACGTATTTTTTTCCTTCTCTTTCACAGACAGACAATTTTCCCGCAGAGCCCAATTACATGGGCAGCAGGCAGCAGTTTGTTCAAAGGTAAGGCCTATTAAATAACTTTCTCGGCTTCCCCATTTGCATTCTTGTCAAAATTGCTTTGCCAGAGAGTACAATTCAACTTAGAACAAGTAAATACAACTCTATCTTTCTTTTTTCTCTTTCTCTCTTTTTATTTTCTTTTCCTTTTTTTCTTTTTTTTTAATATGTATTTCAGTAGCTCCACGTTCAAGGATCCAGAAAGAGCCAGCTTGAGGGACAGCGGGCATGGGGACAGTGATCAGGCTGACAGTGACCAAGACACTAACAAAGGCTCCTGCTGTGACATGTCTGTTAGGGAGGCACTCAAGATGAAAACTGCTTCAACTAAAAGCCAGCCACTTGAACAAGGTGAGTGAAGCCTCCCATGCTTGCAGAGTGTAAAGTTTAAGCAATCATTATAAACCCATTAGTATTGCAGTGGCAGTTTATCAGGGCAGAATAGCCCTCTGATAATACTATCAGAGAAAACAGTAAATCTTGCAGCTAGCCCAGAGCAAAGAGTGTTTGCTATCATTCAGAAAAATCAGGGGAAAAATGAAATGAAGGTTTTTTTTTTTTTTTCCAAAGTAGACTTTTCTAAAATGATTAGAATATACTTAAGCTTCGCTGTCATTACCTGTAATATATTATATACAGCCCTCTGCCAAAGCTGGATTTCAAAATTCAAACTAGGCAGGATTACTACAGATAAAAAGGATCCCAGTCTTTTGTGCTCTTCATGTAGTTTGCAGAAGAGGAAAAGAGACAACACTCAGGATATCAGACAATAGTGAAAATGGATAGGAGATGTTTTCATTTCACGGCAATTTGTAATGTTGATTTCGTGATTAATGGTAGTTTGAGAAGTGTCAAATAATAGCGTAATCTGATTTTCAGTATAATTTCATTCACACCCTATGAAGGAATCAAAAATAAGCATCTGTAAAATAGCTAAACAGCTTATATCATGCGAACAGCAATGCTCTCTACAATCATCCATTCTACCAAATAAGTATGTTTATTTCCTCAAAGTCTGTGTCCAATTCATTTTTTTTCCAAATGTGTTAATTAATTATGAGATTTTTTATTTTAAAATAAGCACAATTCTTAAAAGCTGCAGATAAACCAAACACTCTAGCTTTGAATTTTTTTTGTTTGTTTGTTTCTAGACTGAAAGCCACAAGAAAGTGTACAACTGAATTATTTTGAATTGTTTTGTGTATTTGCTATTATTTTCATTTGCTGCTTGGGAGATGATTCAGTATTAAAGACTTTGAAAAGAATGAGTAAGTCAGTCAGACTTAATGAAAACTTATGTTTATAATTGAGCAGAAATACTTTATAAGCTTTATATTAGTTGTTGATTCATTGGAACTAGATTTTGCCTCTAGCCTGGTCTGGTCGGTAGTACAATCATCAGGAAGTATATATGTTCATATTTCTGATCATGTTGTGATTGAAATTTATTTATTTATTTATTTTCTGGGCAGAATATTTAGAATGCTACAGCCTTAATTTATTCTGTGTATATTGGAGGGTTGACCTCACATGAGTTGTTTTCAAACTCATAAATGCCAGAAGGATTAATTTTTCCTGACCTTTTGCCACAGCCACTCTTTGCTTATAATTGGACATTGATCTGTATAAAGATGCTGTACTAAACTTTTTTTTTTTTTTTTTAAGAAACTGTCTGTGGATATAAGTTTCTCAGTTTTGTATTAGAAAAAGTCAAAATCTCTGGATTGCTACATGCTTACATAAAAAGCAAAGAATTCTACAATTTTAAAAAGTTTTGATCAGGATAATTGTTTAGTACTCCAAATAAAACAGATTTTTATTTATTTATTTATTAATAGAAAAGGCCTGTAGCCAGAGTTCATAGTATTGCAGTTCATGCAATGGCACGAAGCCTGCTCCTGGTCAAAATGTGAAAACATTAGTAAGCAGATCAAGTCAACTATTGCTATTGCTTTTTTTTTTCATTATAATGCAAAGAGCTATTTGGAGGCTTGCAGTTGTCGTCATGTCTGGATGAAGAGTCCTATTCATCAAAAAAAGCCTGACGCAATTGGCTCATAGTAATTCCTCAGATTGTTATTATACATATATTGAACTGTGAATGTTAAATACTATCAGCCAATGAACTACAGCAGCAGGTGCTTATGTGTTTTTTACTGAAAAAATATCCAATAGTTTAGTATATGGGGATAAACTTTTTCTTTTTTTTCCCCCAAATATAATTACAAATGTTAATGATACCCATTTGTTTTATGAATTCTTCCGTCTCAAGTGCGTGCTAAGACCATTGGCATATTATGAAAACTGAACCTGCAGTGAAGACCTTCAGGGGTTACCGATCGTTGCAATGATGAAGGTGGTGTAATGTGGTGTTTCCAGTGAAATCAGCAATTGCTTGTCTGATTAGGGAACTGCAGCCTGACGTAACTTTTCTCCTTTAAAAGCAGATAAACAAAATTGCTTTCTCTGATGATAAGCCAGGCTGAAGGAGGTTTAGAAACATAAGGTGTGTGATTAGGATAGGAAAAGGATTGCATTTTCTTAGAGAAAAAATAATTTCCAAGCAAAGAATTTGGACAACTTGCCAGAAACAATAGTCTGTAGTAGGACTTGAAACAATATCAAAAGTTCCGATTCTGTCATCATCTGGTTCATGTCCAAGGATAGGAACTTGTTATTTTGTACCAAATTTTCAGGGTTGTTCATTGTTTTTGAAAGCTGTTTAAAGTACTGCAACCTTTGCTGTTAGAAAGATGATAGTTAGGAGGGGACAGCAGCTCTTCTGATATTTTTGAAAATGATCAGGATGTCACTGTAGAGTCAGGATCTTGAGTTCAGCTTCCTGAATTAAAAAGTGACTTTAGTCTGAGTTTGAAATCTTCTGTATGTAATTCCAAACTATTTTCACCAGTCCAGCTTTACCCATGGCAGTAATAAGAATACCAGCATTATTTAAAACTACAGTTTTAAGCAACTTGAGTCTAGAGAACTTGAAAATTAAGTGATAGTCAAAAATTCTGTCTGTAGCACTGCAGCAGCTGCACCAGCAATCAAATGCTAATGAAAGCTCCACAGTTACATTTGATAGAAAGAACAGACCAGGGTCGGGGCGGGGGGGAGGAGACCTGAAAAGTTATTGGGAGAGTAAGTCTTACGTTAAAATATGTCCCCTTTTAGTTATCCCAACCATATATCCTTCGGCTCTGAATTTCAATCCACTTTCTGCATAAAAAATATCTAGCCGTCTCTTAAGCTTGCTTATGCTATCCGATTCAGTTGTATTACTAAGCAGCTTCTTCCGCATGCCTGCTGCTCTTTCAATAGAATGGTTTTAGCTAAATTTGTTTTGTTTAGCTCTCTTTTTATTATCCTGCTGAGACTAGTTATCACAGTTTGAGATTGCCCTACTTGTTACAAGTATTATAAGAAATAATAGTTTTGATTACCTCTGCCAGGTAACCCCCAAATTCCTGTTTGGAGCACATGACATAGCATATAGTATTCACACTGCATATTCACATAACAGAGCAATCTTTTTGTTTGCTATAGCTTAAACATAGCAGCAATAATTTGTATGTCTTGAAGAGATATCCAGAGCTGAAAATGATATCGTAAGCCATAAATGATATCTACAAATGCATAGTACAACAGCGAGAGGTGTACTCGATACTTTTCTTAGTGAACAAGTTTATTGTATTATACAGAGACTTTTTTTTTTCTTTTTTAGGTATTTGTAAATCATTGTCTGATTTCCCCATAGATTTTTTCTTCCTTTTTCTTTTGTTTTGTGCTGTCTGTGCTTTCTATATTTTTTAACATAAAGTTACATTTTCATGCTGTTTTTAGAAATATCCAAGATCTGAATTCAGTAGCTTAGTTGTTTAGTTTTTGCTTTCTCACTGCTACTTTCTCATCATAAGCCTGATGTCTGGCTTTGAAAGGTTTGCTTGCCATTCACGCTTGAATCCCGTAGAGGGGGCATTTCTACATTGCCTCGTTGCCTCGTCAACAGTAGCACGAATCCTGAGAATAAAGCGAAAAACAGAGGCGCCTCCTTGGAGAAAAGAGTAAAAGAAAGCCGTGCAGTTGGTGTCGGAGACTCCACTAAGGCACTGGTCTTCCCTATCAGGCTTCTCTGTAGAAGACTGCAGTTTTGTTCTAAGATATAGATAAGTAGTATAAAAGGACTGGAATAAATTCTCAGAAAGAAAAATAAGGGATACTAAATACCACTGAAAAATATCATACTTATTTCTTTATCATAATGACAAAAATGCATGTACATCACAATGGATGTAGTCCAGCATGTAACTGCATCAATATTCCAAAGTCTTCATGAATGCTTTTAACATGCTTGTACATGGAATGAGCCTCCAGTAGCTTGTATGTTTACAGTCTCAGTTTATTAGCACATTAGATGCTTGAAATCTACTCTCCTACATTACCCATCAACAGCAGAATAGAAATTATCAGAAGTTTTCTGAACTATTCATTGAGTTCCTTGCTATAACTCTTCAGATCTTTAGGATAATTAAAATCCATTCTGTTTAACAGAGTGAGAATCAGTCTAGACTGAGCAGTGCAGAAAGTTCATCAGACAAATTTCTGCTGCTTGACATGATCACCAATGCTTTCCATGCCACTGGGGATGATGGGTTCTTTCATAAGCGCATCAGTTTAATGAGATAATGAAACGTGGAGAATGTGGAGAAATATCTCCTTTCAAAGTTCTCAGAGATGGTGATGGTCTCTGCTGAGACACCGAATGAGGCTGGGAGACCTGGGAGACCTGTGGAATATTTTGTTCAACACTGCTTTCTCCCATAGTTTTTTTTTTTTTTTTTTTCTCCCCCTTGGACAAACCATCTCCCATCACACACTCTGTGCCCAGAATACAAATAACTGTCACTGTTGTTCTGACAGCTTTTGTTCTGTTCACCTTGCTCTGACACCATCTAGGAATCTTTATGTTCAAGACCTTCATCCATTCCAACTTGGTTGCCCCTAACATAGCCAGGTAAGACACTATCTTGTTGTATGTCAGGACTTGCACATGCAACCTCCAGTCTTCACTTTTATCTAATTAAGTGTCCTCCAGATCAACAACAGCAGCTTACTTATATTGAGAACTTATTTCTTTGCCTTATTCTGACTTTCTATCTTGTTTCTGGAGCTGTAAACTCTAAAAACAGTCAGATAAATCCCACAAGAAATTAGATTTTTTTTTTCCACTTTGGGCACCCTGTTATCTATTCTGTCAACTCATTCTGCTTGACCAAATGGGTTCCGAAACCTGGAGATATATATATGTATATATAAACTCATTATAATACTGGGAATTTTAATTTGTGACTAAAAATTTCTGTAGAATTGTAGATTTTTATGAAGAAAAGGGCCATACTCATATTAGTTTATTAGTTTTGTGTCCACTTCAGTGCATTCAACAATTCATTATGACATTTTGACTAGCATCAGCAGTTCCTTCCTACTTTTCTTCTGTGAGTAGATTGCTCAATAAACCAGTAATTCTGAATTTGAGAGAATTAGCAGCATTGTTATTGGTCGCATCCTTCTTGTAAAGTCTATTGCGAATGAGAATATTGAAACTTCTATTGGTATTTAACCTTCAAATGAATATGTTGCAATTTTAGTTAGATGAGTAATCAGGAAAAAAATGATCTTGTAGGCACATTGGTCTTAATATATGTATCAATAAACATTCCTTTAAAACTTGTCTAAATAAAATGAGAAAAAACTAAGTCTTTCTGCAGACTTCCTTGACTGAGCTGAGCTAGGCAATACAAATACTTTGGCTTCCAATGTTCTGTAACGTCCTTTTTCTAAGGATGTTAAAATCCTTAAACGTCCAGGATAATGAACCTAAGTTAATGAGCTAAACAGAGGAATGCAATTCAGTTGCCTGTTGTGCAGGTGATCGTCTCAGTCTTTCTCACCCAATGCCTTATGATACATCCGTTGCTCTGTGTTATATATTGATTGAATTGTACAGTGGATTTGGACAAAGTAAAGACTACGTTTGTCCTGCTACCAAATTTTATTTACTCAGAGGATTAAAGTTATTTTTTTTTCTCTGAAGTGCCTATAGGTTGAATATCTTTTGGTTAATACATTTTATTTTTAGATTGCATGCTAGTCTACCATTTTAACTGGGTTCATTTTTTATCTCAGTTATTTCAATGATGAATTTGTGTTCTTGAATCACACTTTGGGATGTCAGGTTAAATGATAATCAGGTGTGCTTAGAAACAGAGACAGATTTCTTTTGGTGACTCTTCTTTAGAGATGAGAGAGTTTTGATGTGTGGCTTCCCTCCATGGGGTACTCTGTGCCCATACTGACAGCTTAGGAGCTCAGGCAAAGCCAGCCAGATGAGGAAAGTCTGAGGAAACACATGCATGTCTTAGAAGAAGTCAAAAAAGGATGTGAAGTGGCATCCTAATGAGGAAGGGATAGATTAGCTTAATATCTCTACTACTTACTTTTATCCGTCTTCGTTGACACAAAATGGTAAATGAATGCAAACCTTTTGGCTGTGGAAGGGCCAGTGAATTCATTTTGAATAGAGCCTATTATTGCCACCTGTTATTACTGATTATCCTGTCTTTCCTAGCTGGAGTTCAGTTTAGCTAAATGTATGTATATGTATATATAAAATCAGGTGCATGTTTTATCATTTTTCAGATTATTATCATGATGTATCTAGTAGTAGTGAAATTTGGTGAATAGCATGTCCCACATTTAATGAATGCACCTAGTTGTGAATTACTGTGAAATTCTATAACTGACAAAACATAAAGAAAGAACTTCCTGTGTCTGTGGGCATACAAAAATCTCATTGAGACACAAGAATTTATTATATATATTCACCTTTGCTTAATTTATGCACTATTTGGTGTGTATGCCACATTTTTTTTTCAGGCAACTTCATTTTTGCCCATTATTTCTTCTTGTTTTATAGTAACGCTTTAAATCATTTGTTGAAATTTGTCTATATTTTTGCCCTATATCTTGTGTTTTCATAGGCTATACAAAGCATCACTGCCAGATATATAGACACATATCTTATTAATTCCTGAAAATGTTTAAACTTGACCAGTATAAGTATTAATAAAATTCTGAAGTGATTTCTTTGATGTGCTTATTCGTAAATAAATGCATAAGAAGTACTTCAAGATCACTAGCCTGTGGTAACTGGAAGTCTGAAATGTGAGTGTAAATTATAACGTTTGGGCGCTCTAGCTGTTGGTGCTGGTTTTTTTCATTCTGTGCTAGAGAGGCAACAAAGCAGAATATCCCTCCCTTTTCACTAGTCTAAGCCTCAGTATTGGCTTTCTGTACTCTCTGTTTTGAAACTGCTTTTCCTGGGGCTGAGCTCAGTCTTTGTACTGCAGTTTGTTCTTGGAAGTCTTAGAATCCATAAGTTATCTTTTTGCTTTATTCCCACAAGAAGAGCAAGAGAAGAACTTGCCGTTCTCTCTAAGATGAGGTGCTTCTGTGTCAAAAGCATTATCTTCAGCTAACAATTGTTCTTTTCAGACTCTTTTTATAAATTGAAAGAAAAGTGGGGGCATAGAAAGATCAACAACTTTGGAAACGAGGAAACCAGAAAATAGATAGTTTTCATTGTTTCAGGCTTCATGCATTTCTCTGGGTTATAAATGGATGTTCTCTGACTGTGCTTACTTTTGTTAATGAAAAATTTACAGCATATATTCATATATTAGAGGAATATTTAGTATCATCAAAATATTCTACATATAAAGCCAACAAAATATGTAGATATGTTAGACAGAGATATTAGTAAAGATTTGGCACGTTCTTCCAGTCACATGAAAGAAATTTACTGTGAAGCTAATGCATGTTAGTAGAAAACCCGAATTTGAATTTTAGTTAATAATGGCTTTCTGTCAATCTGGGGAACAAATAAGCAAACATATCAACAGAAATGTCTTAAGTAAGAGCTGGGAGTGAATTACTCCATCTAGCAATGCTGGAATAATACTAACTATATTGTGTTTTTCTGGATCAAGGAGCATCTTCTAATTTCTGTGCACAAAACTCCTGTCCATCCTTTTCCTGGCCCTTTGTCAGTGTCCTGTGGTCATATGACTTTCCTTGTATGTCTTCATTTACACAGAAAAGAAAGTGGAATAACTTAAATGGGGGCAGAGTTGCAGTGCACTTTAGTTAGTCACACAACTCCCACTCCCAGTTTATGGGAATATTTTAAGGAAAGTCTAGATAAATTCAAAAGCAACAGGAAAGAAGAATAGCAGAAAAAAAATGATGAGAGATCTATGAAATGTGTTCTGTAGGTGAAATTTTAAAGAATTGTGTTTGTTTGGAATTTATATTTATTTAAAAGAATAAGGACTGAGGGGAAACAATAAAAGGCTTTGTATAAAAAAACTATTAAAATGCGATGCTGCTTTTTTTTTCTTTATTTTTGGTAAACAAGGCACAAAGTGTATGTTTAATTTGCAGTGAGAGCTATTTAGGTTAAATATGAGGAAGAACTTTGCTATAAAGATAGTTAAGTGCAGGAACAAGGTACCTATGTAAGTTATAGAATACCCTTTCATGTAGGTTTTTTGGGTTTGTTTGTTTGTGTGAAGAAAAGATTAAATACATGTCTGTCTGTGATAATCCAGTTTTATTTTAGTCTACCAGATCCACTCAAGCCCTGCTTTTTATGAGGCTAATTAAAGGTGATGATGAGCTGTACTGTCCAGTCCTGAGTAAAAAAATGTTCTGAAAGGGAATATTTATTCCCATCTCTCCTACAGCCTGTTGTCTGTGAACATAATCTTTTATGGGAAGAGTTAAACATATTGGAGAATTGCAAGAAATGTGGCTTATGTCGGGCTTTGTAACAAGAATCCATAGTATATCATACCACTATTTAACATCTAAAGAGGACTTTGCTCAGACACAGAGCTGCAATGTGATTAACTAATTATTGCTCAGAGAAACTTTATCTCATCCCTGTTGATGTGTGGCTACTGCCCATCTTTATTTCCAGAATGGAGAACAGCTGGTTTCCAGTTCCTGCTGCTGCTTTCTCCTATTCCAGCTGCCGCACTTAAATAACCTCCCTTCCCCAAGTGGCTTTCATATGGCACGAACGGGACTTAATGCACCTCCGTGCATAGGGAACTTTTGATTCATATTTTATCACGTTTCAGTTCTATCTACAGGGAACGCTGCATGTATAACAGATGTTCCCTGACTGCTACCCCTTCCTGAAGGTGACATGCCCCTTTTTGTATTTTATCTCTAATATATATGGAACTGGTAGTGGTACTAAAAAAATATTGCTCCATGGCTGCCCCGTGCAGCATGCCAAGCTACATTTAATTCCATCTGCTTTCCCCTACAACGTGGAGTGGAGAGAAGCCTGTGGCCAGTATAACAGAGTGATAATGTGGCAAGAAAACAAAACAAAACAAACTTAATTTAAAATATGTAAGTTTATTTTGTAAAATTTAGTACCAGATTATGCTAACTCTATGTACATATCTCTTATAAATCAATGAGGATGTTAGTGTGAGTAAATTTTCTATAATCCTTCATCTTTTAATATTTTCTATAGTGTATACCTTTAGTGTGTACCAGTAATATGGTTAAAGACAATATTTCAAAAGATGAAGCTTTTTTTTTAGTATGCAGTTAATAATGTATAGTACCAAATATATAATTTTCCTATATATGTCTACACATCTGTATATATAATATATTACTGTATTGTTGCACTAGCTGTTTAAAAATAACAGGGATGTACAATATGGATTTTTACAGAGTATTTTTGAACTTAATTTTTTTGAATCCTGTTTTGAATTATATTCTTCATACAGTATTTTACCATCTGACCCCATTTTAGCTTGAACAAACAAATGAAGCTTTTATAGGCAAACTAAACAAACCCAGTTTTTGTATCTGAAAAATGCAATTTAGGTTGCACATTGCACACAATTCAAATAACTTTAAAAGCTCTGACTCAACTGCACAGAACAAGAGAAACAGAAACACAAATGGAACTAAGTCTATTTGATGCAACAATAAGATTTCTGTAGCACTTTTGCAGTTTGTGTGGCCCATGGAAATGGCTATTGAGTGTGTGTGCACTATTGAGTGCTAGCAGTCCTAAACTTTATGTGCTGTATTAGCTTTAGTATGTGGCATTTCTTTTCTGCTGTCTGGGTCTGAAGTGCTTAGGTAGCTTGATTTGAACTGAGGATTCTGTCCCTCAACCTTATGATTTTATGTTGTTGTAAGCAAAGTTCACATAAAAGGAACCTACTTTGGTCCACACATTTACCCAAAATTGCTTTTTCTAATTTAAAGAAGAAATAACTTTTTTTTTCTGCTGAGTTACATAAAATTCATGCTTCACATTCATAATCATCTCAGACAGTGCCAGCTTCACAACCCTTTAAAGCAGTATTCTACTTACAGTAGAAATTTTGCATATGTAATGTGGCAAATATTATGATGTGATCCTAACTGTGCCATTTTTGGCTAGATGGTCCTAAAAAGGGCTGATATTTTCTCTACAATAAAAACCACAAGACACTTTATGAAAACAGTTTATATTTAATTTTAACCTGATTTCTTTTTATATAGTTGGCAAATATTTTCCAAAAAGTCAAATTAAAATAGTTTTATTGAAATATTTGTAAAATTTGTGCCAAGCTAATAAGACCTTTGGGTGTTAGTCACAAAGCAGAAAAGTTGATTGTTACTCTCAGACATCTTTTTTTTTCTCTCTTTCTTTTCAATTCAAAATATTAAAAGTATGGAAATAACATCTGCATGGTACTCAGGTAAAATACCCCTGTTCATAGAAAAAGTTTTTGGGGAGAAATGCATGAAGTGAGGAGAAAGAAAAATGCAATGAGAGCTCTCTAGAGTTCACTGCTTTGGAGAAAGCTGTAAACCCATCTTAACTAGTCAGTGCTGCTGACTGCAAGAAGTGCTGCTTTTTGCTTCTTCAGAGTAGTAATCAACTAATGACTCTGACCGTAAAAGTTAAAAAAAAAAAAAAACATGAAAAATTGACTTTACCTATGTAATAATCATCTGAAATTGCACCAGATATTTTTCTCTGTCATTCAGGATTTTAATAAACAAACAAAGACACTCTTAAAAATCTATGTTCAGAAACATAGATAATTATGGAAATTAGAAATAATTATCTATGATAAAATACATTACAGTTTGCAACTGTTCCCAAAGCAAATATTATGACATTAACTCAGGACGTGTATATATAACATTTATTAAAACTTCCAAAAATAATAAAAAATATGTTTTGAATAATTTTTCAAAAACCTTGGAGCATGAAGTAAAAACTGTCTCAGATTATACATAAGAACAGAATCGATATAGTTTGGATTTATTCTGAAATATATCTCATTTATTTATTTATTTATTGTGGAGATAACAACCTGTGAGATATTTAAACCTAATTATGAACATAGAGTTATAAATGTTGTGGACTTCATCATTGGGTATTTTTTCTTTATTTTAAACTATAGATAATGCTCATATTTTGCATGGGATACATGATCATTTATTTGTTATTTATTTTAATGTTGTATTTATATGTTTTTATTTCAATTTTACACATTTTTGTGCTTTCAAATTATTTTCTTGGTATGCAGAGAATAAAAGATATGTCAAAATTGCTTTTATTTTGACACAAGAAAAAACATTCACAACAGGTTAGACCATCAATGATCACTAGAAATGCAACTTATCTTCAGGTTGTAGAAAATGGCTGAACACCTTTCACTAATTCATTATTCAAAAATTATTTTAGGAGTTGTTTAAATTCATTGACTAAGATAAAGTTTTATTAAAATCCTAAACATTTCTTTATGTTATGTTTATATTATGCTTCTTTAGATTATGTTAAAGACATTGCTTCAGAAGTTAATTTCAAATGACTGCAATTTTTTTGAGATTCTGCAGTTTTCCACAAGTATATAGGACAACAGAATATGGCTGTTTATTTAAAAGAATATTGCTTTTAAGCTTTCTACCAGCACACTTAAAAGATAACTATTATATAGATGCTTTCCTCACATTGAAAATTTGATTCTCCTTATGTAAACAATGAATTTATTAATCCTCTGTCAAATGAGAGGTTTTTCTTCTTCCTCCTCTTCTTCTCCTTCCTCTTCTTCTTCTTTTTTGTCTTAAATAATAGGTGTGATTAAATTAGCCTAAACTGTAGCAGTACTTTCCACAGTATCAATTTGCCTGATAAAGTGCAGTGAAGGCTTATCAGAGTAGTAGACTTGCATTGCTTGCCCATTTTATATCAGTATGGTATAATCTTTGCTTGCTGTTATGAGTTAACTAAAGAAAACATGTAATTTATTCTTTTATTCATGGTCAGGCATCCTTATTCTTTTGCATGGATTTTGTAGATAAACAAAAATAAGATAGTTTTAAAAAATATACAGGAAGCAGTATTTTTATTTAGAGGTTTTGTGTCTTTGTTACTTTATTGGGAAAATCCAGATATTCTCTAGAAATCTTCTCTAGAATCTTCTCTAAATCTTCTCCAGAGAAAAGAGCAAGAGTAAAAAATAATCTTATATCTAGAAAGTGAAAAAATACTCTTTCCAATCATAATGAAATCCTGAAAATAGAGGTTTATATAAATATATAGAGAATTTTAGCTTTCAAAAACTGATTAAAAAGTAAGACCTGGATTTTCTTCTAGATTATTTAATCCTCTGTAATTACAAGGAAACTGGAAGTCTTGGTTCACAGGATTTTGTTTGTTAAGAAATGAAAAATGCTGACATTCCAAAACTCTATATTCTCAATCCCTGTTGAAAGACGTAACAGTCCACAGGTCATCAGAAACCTTGTCCTGTGCATTTCTCCTACCATCTTACCTACCTCTGAGCTACTCACCCTAATTCTTTATAGTTAATTGGTTGAGGAGCTCTTTGGAATTCACGGGGAGAGAAACAGGCTCTTGTGGAGCATGATTCATTTGACCTATTTGAGATGAATCATGCACTCAAAGTGCTTGTTTCTCTCCGTTGTCTGTAAAAGGTGACTAACTCAGATGTAGTTCAATAGATGTCTAGAGTTACAAAAGATGAATTGCAGTTTGGTGCTTTTGCAGGAACCAGCTTTTTGCTCAACGGCCTTCACCTGTCCCATCTTTTCACCTCTGTACCTCTTTATTGCAGTATGGTGTCAATAGTTCTGGTGCAGGTTTGTTTTGGCAGCAGCATCGTTAACTTATTCCTCAAATCTTCTCCATTTTGATAGATATATCATATAGACGTGGTGATCCTCTCCTCCACCTGAGAAATATGATCTCTGCACAGCTCTTGTTCCTTTTTCTGTGTTTTCCATGATGGGATCAATCACAAAATCAATCACAAAATTAGATGACTGCGTAAGGCTCATAGTTCTTAATCCTTTAGCCAAATAATCATTTATTTTTATTTTTTCTTGTCAAATAGCTGACATCAGAAATAAAAAGATTAACATGTTAGAGATTTAAAATTAGAATCTGAGATCAACCTTTGATTCTAAAAAGCCCTATGTGCTGAAATCCCCCCTCAAATAAAAAAAAAAAAAAAGAAAGAGGTGGTCAGATGGTCTTGGATTACATGGACCTCCATTAAAAGTCAAAATAAATTAACATATTTATCTGACCATTTAAGCTATTATAATTTTATGTTAATTAAATACCAAGGGATGAATAAAAAGATATTAATTTAAGGATTAACCTTTATAAAAGATATCTGTATCTTGCACAGTGTTAATCTTCAGTAAATTTTTATCATTCAGTGAGTTGAAGTAATTCATGATCTTATTAAACCTAACGTGTTAAATCTAAGACAGTTCTTGTATGTTCATTAAATATCAGTGGATTCTTAAACAGCTCTTAATCCTTGGCAAATATGTTCAAGAGTCAACTGGCATTTCATAAACATACAGTAACAATATTATTAGGTCTAGGTAAACATTTATTTAAGATAGTTGGGGTTCTGTCCTGTCGTGTTGCAATCGCTGTGTTGCTGCTGATGGTAAGGTCAGGTTTATCTCTAGGAGAGCAGCTGCCACTCTCTCTTTTGACTATCCTGCCAGAGCCAGCTGCTGGAGACGTAGAACATGCTGGCACAAAGAAGTCTCCTTCAAACCTTTTTTTATGCTCTGTCCCCGAAAGAGATACACTAAGCTATATATATATTGATACAGCTACGTACATGTCAAGGTTTTCTGCCAAAATAGCTCTGTGAACTGGAGTTGTCATTTTTTTTTTCCACGCTTCTAGGTGACACAGCTTTGCCAGTAATACTTTACAGTATAGATCTGGTCTCACACGATGCAATTCAGCACCAGGGTTATTAATGGTGAGCACATTCTGCTTTCTTACAAAGTTTGCACAGGTAAAGATTGAATGGCAGATTTTGCAAATTGAAGAGATTGTCAAGAATATGTCACATAACTTCTCGTCTTTGAAGTAACCCTATTACCAAATATTCAGCTCTATAAGGGGCCCTCAGAACTGTCTCAGAGAGCAAATTTGATGTGTTGTACATCAGTCAAAGACTTTTGACTGTCTTTTGCTGTTGTGTTTGCTTTTTCAGGTTTGTCAGCTGATAAATGGTAGTAGTGTAAACATCTCATTTAGATTTTCTTTATTTTTTTTTTTCCTTCAGAATAGTCAGTTTACTTTGTGAAATTTGGCCATTTCCTTTGGATAGTATTTCTTTAGCCAAAATACAGGTGATTCAAATTTAGATCTTATACTAATCTTAGCATTGTTATTTTCTGATAGCTTCACTCTTGACTATATGAAAATAAACTCTTAAAACACTTTTTTATACTTTTTGGTGTAAATATTTTAACACTTTTTTTTTTTTTTTAAGCTGAAGTAAGCTAGTACTTAAAATAGCTCCCTGACATTCAGAATAATGGATATGAAAGTAAGAGTAATAAAAACTGTCGGGAAGGTGCAGTGTAAGCACTGATTCAGCGACTACCACACTGATTTAAACATTTTGTTTAGCATGTAAGATATACATCTCTGAGAATTTAAAAGCATACAAACCACTCCATTTAGGAAGTGTGAGGGTTGAAATGTGGGAGTTACTGTGAGGCAATGAAGTAACACTCACCATCTAGGCTTTGACAACTGTACGTATATATGCACTTCGTTTATACAAGCTAAAAGTAACACAAGTCCCTTGAACTGATTTGTTTCATCCCACAAAAGTATTTAAATGTGCATCTAACTTTAAGATCTAACTTCTTTTCCGGAATCTCCTGTCACTATCCAGCAATGAAATATAGACTCTAAGACATCTATACTCCTAGGTGAGGCAGAGAGAGGTCTGAAGAAGAGAATGCAAAAATATGAAGAAGACAGATTTTCATCAAACCTAAATGAATATATATTCCATTAACTTGTCTGGTTGCTTTTTGGACATTTGTCATCTATAATGTCCTGTGCAATGAACTCTGCAACTTTGACACATGTAAAAAAATACTTCTGTTAGCTGAAACCTGCTGCATGATAATTTCACTGTCAGTCCTTGCTTTAAGAGAAACAATAAATAATTGTTTTCTATAAGTCTTCTTAGTGACATTCATGATTCAGATACCTCTTCATATTTTCCCTTTGTTCTGTTTTCTCCAAGCTAAAAAATGTTTAATCTCTTCTCTTACAAAAATCTTTTCATACCTTTGATCATCTTCTATCCTTTTTTTTTTTTTTTTAACTTCCTAGTTCTATTATGCTGTTTAAGCAAGGGAATGAGCGGAACTGCATACAGAATTCTAGACACTGGCAAATATGAATTTAAACAAACTAATGTTGTGCACTTTAAGGTCTAATTCCTTACCTAAGATTTCTTCTTTTCCCAACTGTTCTCTTAGTCCTTTGTAAGAAATGAACAAACATTTTCATTTAACTGCCCAGAAGCTGAAGTCCTCTTAGTGGTTATAACTATTTTTAGAGTCGATGGCTTGTGTATATAGAGTAGGGATTGTTTTACACCATATGCTTTGCCTTCATTTATTGACACCGAATCTCCTGGGCCATTTTATTCTTGTATTGTCAATAACATGACATCCGTTCTCTTTGCAATCACTCTTAGTTTTTGCTGCCTACATTTGCCGTGTTACATTTGTTTGGTACGAAAGCTAATTTAAGTGATAGTATTACATTCTGTTTTCATAACTGGGTTCCATCTGGTCTGCTGACATGCTGCTGAGTATTTTAGCTTTTTTTTTCTCTAAAGCTGAGTCTATTAATCTTTCCTCTACAGACAGATTTTCTGACTCGTTTCCACCCCTCAAAATAGCTCCAGCGTGGGAATCTCCCTAGTCTCCTTCTTTGTAAATGCCAGTGTGTATGGGGCAGGGGAGAAGAGGCTGCTTGTGACCTTATCTTCTTTCAGCATTACTTTATATGCTGATTTTCTGTCAGCTCACTGATTCCCTGGCAGGCTTTTTCTTTTTCTTTTTTTTTTTTCCTGGTTTTGTTGAAAAAGTTCTCCTTATTTCTTATTATATTGTAAGCAAATTTTCAAAATCTTTTCCAGCCTGCCCTCCTGTGTTTGAACATTTAATTTGTTAGATTCCATGTGCTTTTCTCTTCCTAATTTGTACATACCTTCCCCCTTTTCTTAAGGGTATCTTTTTACTTCTAATAGCTTCCTTTACCCTGCTGTTTCGCCATGCTGGCTATTTTTCTGTCCTTTTAAAGTGTTTTTGATAAGTGGTATACTGTTACTCTGAGCTCCTAATATAGTAACTTTAAGCAGTTTGTCATGCTATCTGCAAGCATTCAGTCTTTTAGCTGTCCTTTTCAATTTCCTTTTAAAAAGCTTTGTCATGTTCAAGCAGTTTCCATTTTTGAAGTTCAATGTTACTGTAGTCATTCTTTTTTTTCTTTTTCTTTTGTACAAAGACAATGAAATTGAGTGTGTTATGGCCAGCTTTACAATGTGGCATGTAGATAATTGTATTTGAACCTGTCCATTGAATGCTAAAAACTAAATCAAGTAAGTGATTTTTATCCCCTTGTGAACTCTTTGACAAGTTACTCTAAGTGCAATGTACTTCTTCATCCCTATATAATTTGTATCTTGCCATTAAAATTACAGTATTACTCAATTTTTTTATTTTTTATTTTTTTCACTTCCTCTGTAAGATGTCTACTGCATCAATTGCCTTGCTTAAGACCAGTTGTGGCAATGCACTTGTCTTCTTTCTATAGCCTTAAAAATTGTACAGAAACAAACAAGCATTTGTTCTTGGTTTGGTTGCCAATTTTTGTGAGCCCTGCTGATTGGGATTTTATTTCTAAAGGTTTTATTTACTATTTCCTGTTGAAATATGGTTAAGGCTCTCTCCTGCCTTTTTTGCTAGTATTTAGAGTGTACAGTTTTGAGATTTTGCCATAGATGACACATTATCTCAAATGATGTGCGTGTCCTATGACTGCCATTTGTCCCGTCTTTAATTCAGAAATCTCTCTTGTAGTTTTTGCAAATGTTACCAGCCTTTTTCATTTCCTGATTTACATGATGATTCTCCTTCTTGGATAGGTTATGTCCACTGCAAAAAATCCTTAAATTGCTAATTAATATATACTTTTCTCTTATGTAAGTCAATTTTCAACCCAAGGAAGTAGGTAAGCCTGAGTGTCCAAAGTCAGAAGCTGGAAAATGAATCTCTGCAGAAAAGTGATATTGCAGAAATGTGATGTCATCTTTAATTTTTCTTCTTAGGCCACAACAGAAACACTGTAAGTTAAGTAAAAATATAATAATACTATATATATAGTGTATATATATATATATTCTAGAGAAAACATTTTATTAGTATTATCAGTATTGTTAGTATTAACATTATTAGTATTCAGTGACAACAACCAGTTTTGCATATCTACTTCCTTCTGATTTTTTTTTAATTATTATTCTTACTCTTCCTGGGATTTTGGGGAAATACACTTCTGACAATTTTTGTTTGGTATATTAATTATGATAAGTAACAAAAACAATATTTTAATGTCTTTTTGTTGCCCTTTCCTTACCCTTGGAAAAATATTTTTAAAGCACTTTTGTGGGTTATCATTGCAAAACTCCACTCAGGAATATAAATATTGGCTATTATAATTATGTTTCTTTTCATTGTAGTGCATCTTTTAATGCCTTTTTTTTATTTCCTATGTAGGAGCATTCCTGAAAAGTTGTCCAAATTAACATGCATTAGTTAAATTACTTTAAATCTCTGCATAGATATACTCACGCAGGATTAAAATAAAGTTAATTTTGTTGAGCCTAAATAGCCTCCAAAGTGACTGAGAGTAAACTGAATCAATTCCATTTTAATTCTGCATAGGAATATCCACATAGTTGTTTAATAAGATTAAACAAATCCCTGCCCTTTTAACTGATAAGGATTATTTTTCCAGATTGTTTCTCGCTCGCATTCCACCTCCTGCCTCATACACCAATACTTTCCTTTGGAGTAAGACACATGTAAGCTTAAAGTTAGTTGCATACTTGTTTTTTTCGTTGGTGTGCTGTGGATTTTACCAAAGCAATACCTTAAGCAACTAGTCCACGTCAGCCCATGACTGCCTTATGGACTGCAGTGGGGTCCATCCCAGTTGCTGTGGCTCCCAACTGCTGCTGGTGGTCGATGGAGTTTATTGCATCTTTGTGGCAGGATCCGGTAAAGGGATACACAGAAAATGTGTACATACCATGCTGGAAATATGTCAATATCCACAGTTGCTCTGATGCTGTCATTAACCTTTTCAAAGCTTTACTTTTTGCAAATAGGCCTTAGTGTCTATAACTGCAAAAGTTGCCTGAACGTGAAGCCAAGCAGCACAGTCTGGCCACATACATACCACTAATCTCTTTTACCCTGCAGCACAGAAAAGTCATGTACTTCTGTAATTACCAAGGCTCTCTTTCACAAAAAAAAAAAAAAAAAAAAAGAAGGGGGGCGGGGAGGGGAGGAGAAGATGCTGTCTTGACTCAGTGGACTGCAACAGAAAGATAAAATCCAGGAAGAAAGTTACTCTAAGCAGAACAATCACACAGTTATGATCCCTGGCTTCTCTAACTTCCGAATCATCTCCAGGAATAGCTTGGCAGGACACTAGCTGGCCCTGGCCAAAGGTGCCCCATGTATCATTCCCACCCTGTAGACACAGCAGGCAGAGTATCTTAATAGTATAGACAGTTCCCTTTTATGACACTTATATTTACTAATACAGATGTAGCCAAGGAATCCATAAAGAAGGAATCAATATTTTAAGCTCCACAAAGAATGTCACTCATAGCTTCTTAGAAAGGATAAGAGTCTCTCAGCAAGTCCGGGAGATTTTATAGTTTTTGACTCAATTCCAAAATGTATTTATTTAAAATTCTTCCTCTAGAACCTTAAAAGAAAACCTCTTTCCATTTCTGTTGTAAAGAAGATACTGTAACAAAACCCCAGACTTGCAGAATATATGACCCGGTGGTGTCCCTTTAATAGCTTGCTTGCTGAGTCAAACGAGCAATTCCTTCAATCCTGTATTCAGGGCTGTCTTGCTGAAAAGAACAAAACAAGTCTGAATGTAAAGCCATGGTACACTGCCCTGTCAGGTTGTACAGCTCAAAGGTAGACAGGGATACCTGCAACTCCGTTCAGCTGTGCTTCAATTCCACCGTGCTGCATGCTGAGAATTAGCATTATACGCTTTATTCTCAGTGGCGATTGCCAACCATGTAACTCTTCAAGCGTATCCTGCCATTTGTTTTATCCAGCAGAACTGGTGTTGATTCCAAAGCAGCTCTTCCCACTATTTTTCTTGGGAGCATTGTCCTCGCAGAGCGAATTTGGAGCAAATAAAAAAAAAAAATGAGAATTGACACTAGTGTTACAGGAAGGGAAACAAAATGACTACTGTTTTCTTGTAAAAACACCTGAAGATGTTAACATGTTAACCTATTATTTCTAGTTAAAAGAAAAAAAAAGAATGATGCAGCACATTTATATTAGTATATACACTATGTTAAAGTCCCTTTCTGACCCTGAACTGCCCTTCCAGGTGCTTCTTACCACAATCTGTGAGAGGCAGCTCTAGCATTTAGACACCTACACATCCAAACCGTGTGCTCCGCTGTTTACTGGGACAAAATCCACCTGGGACACCACACCTCCTTTCAGTTCCTCTGTTTCTCACTACCTTCCTTATCTTTCCATTAGAGGATAAATTAGGTGTATGGAATGGGGCGCCAGAGACACTGCTCAGGTTGGTGTAATCATGGAAGAATTAGTGACAGGCTCTGCTTTCAAGCCCTTAGCTTACAAACTTGGTGAGCTTTGTTTACTGCTGTTAGCTTATGTTTTTATTTACTTTATTATTAATTTTTGGCTTCCATCGCTTCCTGGGTATAGGGAAATCTGACCTAAGCCCCTGTTTATTTCATGTGATGTGTCTTTTCCATCAAATGACAGTCATCAACTGAGAACATTTTATCTCTAGTCTTGTGAGCTTCACACTCACGCGAGTGGCCTAGAGGGACACAGCTGTCTCATTGTGCAGTGAACAGAGAATCACTCTCGGATGCATCCTGTTCAGTAAAAACCTTAAATATTGTGACCAGGCTCTTGAACTGGCATTGAAAATAAACTGAGAGCCAGTGAAAATATGAATCGTTGATACGGCATCCTGCAGTGACTTTTCCCTTTTAACAGCTAATTTTCTCGTTCTCTTCATATTATGAATGTTTCCTCTACTCTAATTTCTACATAAAGCTAAGTACAATAGTATGAACAGGAAGTGCTGAACACACTGATGATTGCTGTCAAAAACCAGCTTAAAAAATAACAGCTCCCAGAGAGATTGATGTATATTAAAAAAAAAGTAATTTACGCTTTTTTTTTCTGCATGTCTAGTGAGTTCTTGAGAATTTGTGCTACCAAGGCACCATGTACCGTAAGGTACATGAGTTCTGAAACTTACTACTTTTGTTGAGTGAGTTTAAATCAGCTATTTTATTATCCTTTAGAACTTGTGACGCTTTTGTGATGACACTGCTTTAGAAGTCAAGTTAGCTAGATTGTCTGGGTGTGTGCAGCGAGCACGCAACTTGTGATCTCAAGGATCCCAAATCTTGTCCCTCTTGTCCAGAATTCAGATTCTAGAAATCTCTCTTGTGCCCAAGTATCTTTAGGAATGAAAGTGGTTCATGTGCTCTAGATTGAAGCCTAGGAAGGTTAATTCCTGGAGAGGAATTAGAGAAGTATACAAATGTGTCCATGAGAAGTATTAGCTCCTGATGAACTTATGAACTGTCACAGTCTCCTGGAGGTTAGAGAATTGTCAGCACACATTTTGACAATCATTTTGGCTGATCTAAATCAATCTAATCATAATTTTGTCAGCATGGGACATTACTCTTTCTCCAGATGTGTGTTTTCAAGGGAGGGAGCGATCGTCTGATCCTGTTGCAAGCCAATTCAGGAAGTTAAAATGAAATAATACTAAGCACTTTTTGGGGGGGAAGGGGTGAGGGGTGGATTGACGGAGTTGGTATGGGATGGAGGAGGAATTATTACTTTTTGTTCCTTTTAGCCATAGCCAAGTTAAATCAACTTAACATAGAATTAAATGAGTGCTAGGAAAAAAAGAAGCAAGTGGGAAAGCAGTCAGACAGAATGCCAGGCACTGCTGATGTGGATTATTTAATATATTGTGCAAACCCAGCCTAAGAATGGTAAAAGCTTTTTTCGGTCATCATTAGGGTTTTTTTCTTTTCTTTTCTTTTCTTTCTTTCTTTTTTTTTTTTTTTTTTTTTAATGACATTCTCTAGTCTGAAAGGTCAAGAATCCAATTTGTAAAGCTTCTTGGACAAAACAAAAATGGCAGCATCTTTTTTTTTTTTTTTTTTTCACTTCTGGGTAAAAATCTTATTCTTAACCAATGAGGAAGCAGACAGTTACTTTAGCCTGATTTAACGTACACAGTTTTCTGGAATTAGACGCATCATAACATAGATCTTTTTTATGTGTATTTTCGTAGCTGCCACAAAAGAAGGGGAAAAATAAAGGTCTTTGCACATCTTTTACAAAAAGAGATGTCATTTGTATTTATGTATATTTATGATTTAAGTGGTTATACATAAGATATTTGATGATATTTCCAAATTATTTGCAATGTGTTGCAAATTGATATTTTATTTTTAATGTAAGCTGCTTGTTATGAATGCAGTATGAATGAATACCCATTATAAGTATGCAAAAAACATAGGTCTTAGGGTTTGAGCACTAGATTAGGTTTTCAAATTACTTAACCAGAATTACAGCAAGATAAAAACCATCATTGTGTATAATATGAAACATCAAAGCTTTAACTGAACATATTTAAATTGCATCATATTTTAAAGGAGATATTTTAATTATAAATAATATTCAAAGAAAAGACCATAAAAAGTGTTAATATTATTTATTTTTTACTGTTTTATATCTATACAAGAGGACTAATCAGATTACAATTCCCATTTTGCTAGTAACTACATAAACAATCGCATGCATTCATCATTCAAGACTGAGCAAATGGTGTAGATTTCTCTTCAGTTTTTATTTCCATTTAGAAAAATGACTTTATGCCTTATCATCTTAAATTGGACAATTATAAAGAGGATATCAAAGAATAATAGCTTTTTCTTGCAAACCATAAATGGCTACTGTTCACAGAAAGTTCAGACTTGTACTACAGGCAAAGAAATTCAAAAGGACTTTAAGTATTGCTGAAAACAAGATGCTAACATCTATAGCAGTCAGATTTTGCAAACCTAAAATAAGTGAAGATAAAATGCACTTAGTCAAATATACTAGAAATTTCAAGGCACTAACATCAAGCCATAAAATTATTTCTTAGCAATTAGTGTGGATAAAGAAGGCACATGTTCCACAGTGCATGAGGCAACTTAACATCTCTGGTACCAGAGGAGATGTCATATGAAATGATTATAAATGGAAACACTGCACTCAGAGTAAGCTTCTGGTTCCAGTAGGGGTGCAAGACTGATTTTCTCTCCCTTAGCAGAAGAAGAAAAGTCAAGCACGACTGGCAGCATTTGCATGTGTTTAAATTCTTCCCACATCTCCAGCTGATTGACATCTTCAACAAGCTGATAATGACCGATTCCATTTGTTTTAAATGAGCGTCACTGTCTTAGGAGATGTGATGTAGTTTTGTAGGAAGTGGGAATTAAGTAGATTTAATTGCCTTTTCTCAGTTTTCTGTTTTTGTAATTTAGCATTCAGTGGAACGGAAGTATATCTTGCCATTGTAGCAAAGTTTCTCAGTAGCTCTTTCTCCCTTGATTTGAGTTTTCAATGCGAAGCTGTGTATTAGTTTGAATGAATCAGTATCAATCCTAACTTGTCTGTGTGTGTGTGTTGCACCAGTTATCCATAAAAATAAAAAGGGGTTTTCATGCTGGCTTCCAGTATTTTAAAACAGTAATTTAGCAGCTGCCTTGGACAGGACTAGCAGCGTGTTGGAAACCAAAGGTGACTGCCTCTGTTTATGAGATGAGTTGGTACTGCATTTTTATCAGGCTATTTGCTTTCCTTGTACTTTAATAGTTTTGGTCCCTGGGGCACAGAGCTGAAAAATATAGATTGTAACTATCATGCCAGATAAGCAAAACAATTTAAGTGATGATGCAAAATGTATTGTCTCTGGCAGTCAGCAAGTAGAGAGTGGCTTGCTTAAAACAAACCCTTACGGTCTGGCTGTGGTGGGCTACTCTAACCACAGTGATACCTCCTGAGGAGCTGTGTTATATTTAGTTGCATTACAGCAGCATTTTTTTAAAAGAAATGAATTACGTATCTGTAGAGAATTCATGGTTTTCAGGCAACTATGGCTGTTATTATGCGCTCACAATTTTATATTCTGTTATAGTATTGGCAAGACTGCTGGGAAGCGGGGAGTGGTCACCGACGTGCTTATCATCCTAAGTCTTTATGTCTTCATAATGAGTGGCACGTGATCTTTCACCAAAAAAACCCAAAAACAGAAGACCTGCAAAG
The DNA here is from genome assembly GCF_059628265.1 of Tinamus guttatus. NCBI lineage: Eukaryota > Metazoa > Chordata > Aves > Tinamiformes > Tinamidae > Tinamus > Tinamus guttatus. Next base: position 110,161 of record NW_028289020.1, on the reverse strand, counting down.
TTCTGAGCTGTTCTTTCATGTTGGACATTCATCTGGGCAGTAATTCACAGCATGAAATCTGAGATCAGTCTTTGATGCAGGCTTATTAGTAGCTTGATTCCTGAATCCATATGTTGTCAACTTCCCGCAAACATTTATGCGCTGCCTAATTTGCAGTGGAGCACAGGCAGCTGTGAAAGCTATCTGTGCAATGTGGTGAGGGCCAGGTTGCATAGTGTTCCATCTGGAGCAAGGAATAAATGCCATCTCCCTGTCCGTGTAACCCCTGTGGTCTGTACCTCCCTTTGGGAGGAGGATGGCCATGGGTTGCGCTTATCTAGTGGAGCGGCCTTAGCTTCGAAGAGAAAGGAGTGTGCCATTAAGCGAGTTAAAATGAAATACAATACGTGGTGTAAAGCAGTCGCTGTGTTCACCATGACCTCATTCCTGCGAGGCTGCAGCTAATCAGTGTTATCTGCTGGGGTCTTCCTCTTATGGATCCGCTCTTGCACTCGGTATCTGCTCAGCAAATGACACACGATCTTTCATCTGTCTCTGCACCTCCAGGAAGCATGGAGTCGGGGCGGCAGGGGGAGATGGGAGGAGAAGGAGACTAACCTTTCCAGCTCGCTTACAGAAAGAACAATTTGTGTTTGTAATTAGAGCTCAGCAGTGATCTCTGTTTATTTCACTGTTACTCAGCTCGGTGTAAACAGAACTCAATTTTGACAACTGTTTAGCTCATGGCACAGCTTTAAAGTATTAAAGGATAATGGAAGACTTATTAGATTAGCTTTTGCCATGATCTTTTAGTGTCCCAGATAATTATTATTTGTGATACAGCTGAATGGTTTAGACTTGTATTATTATTATGCATGCATTTCTGCGTAATACTTTATGTACTGTTGATGGACACTAAAATATGCATTAGGAAGTATATACATTTAGTCAGAGTGCACATATATTAGTGGTGTTTCAAGTGCTTCAGATTGTTCTTTCCGTGAATTCTTTCATTCCCATTATAACAGAATGGACGAGTTATAACAGACCAGTCCTTAGACCCTGAGTTTTCCTTTTAAAGCAAATCAGCTCCATCGTCGTTATTATTACTGTTAATCATTCTGAGTAACACTTGTGTGAATTCTACCACACTCCTCTGATCCTATCATTTACATTACATTTCTCCTCTAGCGTTTTACTTTTAACATTCTCTCCATTTCACACCCGTTTGGTGTTCTTGCATATTTTTCCTTGCACTGTCGCCTTTTTTAATCTTCCTTGTTTAGTATTTGAGATCATTCCTGCTAGTCACATACTGTTTTTCACCTTTCTATTGAATTTTTCTTCTCACTGCCTCTTATTACCTTAATTATGGCATGTTGCTTCTTTCTCTGATCTTATAATTAGCTTTCTTACCTTTTGATCACCTTTTTCTCCCCCTATTTTACATAAGGCATGTCTTTTTAATCTTTTCTCCACTTTGCCCTCTATTTCCTTTTTTATTTTTTATTTTTTCCTCTTAGCAAATGTCATTCTATTCGTTTGATTCTCTCTGATCAGAAACGTTTCTTCTAATCTCATTTTCTATATCCAGTAAGAATTTTGTATACTGTTTTGTCCTTGCTTGCAGCTGTATAATTTTCTTATTTTAGAAATCTAACTTAGCAACTTTTTGGCAGTTCTATATATATTAGGGCATTTGTAGGTGATTACATGATCATCTTGAACATGGCCTGGATTACTGAAAAACGAGCAAGAAAAAAAAAACTATTGAAAGTTTTAATATTTGAATAATTGCATTTTCTCTTAAGGTGAATTGCAAAAAGGGAGCCGATGTCAGTGACTAAGTGGGTGCATTTAGCAAAATATAGGTATTATTCTTGAGCAAAATACAGTTGTATTTTCATCTCAGTCTCTAAATGAACATTGGTAGCTTGTGTTATGAAAGCACAAAAATTGCTTAGGGCAGAGAGAGCTCTGTCAAGGTTAATGCTCCCAAATCCTTTTTGCCCTAAACATCTTCCCCCACCCCTGATGTTTTAATATACTATTCAAAACAAGAGCCCCATAGAAAAAAAAAAGTGTCATAACAACTGCGTTGGGTGATCCATCTCACTGTTTAATGTTTATATTAAGATTTATGCTGCGCACATTATAGTGAATACCATCCAAAAAATATTCTGTTACTAGTTTTACTTATGTTAATTACCTCATCTTTATGATTAGAGTTATTGTTTATTCATTCGTCAGACAAAACAGAGAACCTTAAAAGCCTCCAAGCCTTTCAGACATTTTTCAGTTTGGAGCCAGAAGGCATGTTCCTCTGTCTGAAGAAGTCAGGCCCATCCAAAGGGCATAGAGCGAAAGAGGAGATCTCTATAATTACTATTTAATCAGAAAACTAAGGATTATAAATGTACAACCACACACATTGGTTGCTAGATCATTGTGAATGGAGCAGGCAGTTTTCCAAAACTCAACCTTTTTCAACACCATTTTCATTCTGTTAGGTATTACTATTCTTGCTTTGATACTCAGATCACAAGATTAGGAGAGTTATATATGAGTTATGTGTTAAACTCTTCATTTAAGAATAGGAGAGAATTCAGTGCCTCACATTTAAATTCACACTCTTCTGGTAATCTATGTCCCATACGACAGTTCCAGTTAGAATTTGTAATTCTGATTGCACTGTGTAATACTATATTCATATATATGACATTTCATTTAAGAGAAAAATAAAAATTGAATGAGGAGAGATCACTGTATGCTTGGTTAGGATACAGTTCCCTAAGAACACAAAAATTATGATTTACCTGGTAGACCACATACAAGTCATAGCTAGGACAGCTTTCTGTAAAAGAATATAGCCTCTCTACTTAGAATTTAACCTAAAGTGTCTCCTGGAAGAGCCTCTCTCTCTCCATTCTTTTCCTACTCTACTGGTAGGGAGCATAGAGAGGCTGACTTTCTAGCTTGCATATGTAAGTAACACCACTTTCCCAGAACACAGACCATTTTATTATTTATAGTTGTACAGTTTCAACTGATGGAGCTCTCTGACTACAGTTGTGAGAGCTTCAGAATATTTTAATGGGTCATTCAGTACTATTTACCCTGCTTAAGCTTGGCTAAACAAGTTGATATTCCTCTGTGAGCTGATCTTGTTCAAGTGTCTCTTTCTGTGTGAAGGTAGAATCTTTTTCTGCAAAAGAAGATAGATAAAGCCGTCTGTCGCATACAAGCTCTTGGTTTTTGAGTCCGTATTGTGTGATTTTACCTAATCATGATATATAGATGCTCACTATGTCCAGAAAGCAAACTGATCATTGTGCTCCTCAGCACAAGTGAGGAGTGAGGCTCTTTCATTGCTCATTTCTGACAAAAAAAGTACATCACGTTCTCCCTAGATCAAACAAGCCAGACAGATCTCATGGTTGATAGCATTAAATAATGCACAGATACAAGAATATAAGAATAAGGGATGTCTCATCTATCTCTTTAGATCAGCCATCAGGGTACTGTCAAGTCTATGCTGTATCTATACAACATGTCCAGAGTGAATTTTCTATAACATTAAACTGACTTAGATTTATTTTAACCAAAATCTTCCATAACTCGCTCAGAGGCTGGGTGATTGGACGATGTCAATGTTTGTTAGAACTCATATACCTCTTTGTATTTATTAGAATACTCTGTTTTCAAAGAAAGATGATTTCTTTGAGTGATATTGTTTATTCTAGCCAACATCACTGCCAGTCACTTTCCAGTTCTCACCTTTTGTCTTTTCTACACTAGAGATGGCATTGTTCAGAATTCTTATATAGCCTTTTTCTCAGGTTATGCACCATCTCTCTGGTGAATAACTATACTGAATTTTGAGACTTAAGGTGGACAAGTAGCTGGTGGTTATAAATGTACATTTTATAACTAACATTATAGATGCAGAATTGACTGCAGAACTCTCTATTTACAGAGCTGTGGTTTTAAGCACAGATATCAGATAAACTAGAGGCTTCTAGTGAACTTTAATCTCAGAAATAGAGAGCAGACTGGCAGAAGGAAGAAGAAACCAAAGAAATCCTGGTGCATCTAATTCTGGCTTGTCAACTTTGACAATGACATATATTAAAAACAGGAAATTCTCTCCCTGAAAAAAATTGTGGACATTTCTTTCTTCTGACAGCAATCATATCTTGGTAGAACCTAAAAGGGATGTTATATAGAGAGAGCAATTATGCCTTCTTCATTATTGTATAAATGTTACTTAAAAACAATTACAAAATCTGTTTTCGGTGAAATGTGAAGGAGTTTTTTTCTCATAACAAGAAATAACAGTTCTCTGAAATTATATGTAAACTCTAAGAAGAGTAGGTGATTAATCATGCTGCAGCTTGTATCTTTATGTATGTGCCATTTTATTTTGACACCAGATGGAAAGGGTTTCACATCTACTCCTCCTCTCCTCTTCCAGTATCCAAATTCAAAGATAACAGTGGTTGTATGAATATTTTGCAGGAGTTTTTGGAATCACAAAATGAGTTCCCCAGATTTACTCTAACATACGTGCTATAAGATAGTCCAAGTCTAAGAATAGGGCATCCACTATAAGTAGCAGTGTTCTGCATGTCAACTTTTGAAAAACAAAAACTCTGGTGACATTAGTCATTTTAAGAAAATATGTTCATCTTTTCTCAGTTCAGTGCACTGAGTGATGTGACCGATATCATAAAAATGCAAATTAAATCATTATATAACTTTCTATAGAAATCTATTTAGTAGAATTCCCTTCACTAAATGCTGAAACTGAAGATATTTGTATGATGCCCAGAAGAGGTTTTGTAAAGCAAAGTACAGTGTAATTTGTACTGCAAGAAGACAACGTTGCATTATTATTTTTCTTTTTTTTTTTTTTTGGTACATACTAACTATAATGATTTGACAGAAAGTCTCTGCCAGAACCAATAGCACAGTTACATCAATCTCTTAGAAAATAGCTTTCTGTATTTATATTGAAGATGCTGTTGTAATTTTTTACACATTGATAAGCTAAAAAACTTTGCTCTAAGTTACAATCTGGCTGGCTCGATCCCAAGAATCCAAATTTTCTAGGCACATATCAGTGCACACTAAGTAGCAAAACACTGATAAATGGCAGGTGGTTCTAAGTCTTCCAAGGTAATTTCAGGATATACTGGATGCAAAGAGCCTTTCAGTTTCTTCTCACATTCTTTAGCATTTCTCTGCTTCTAAACTGCCTCTCCTGCTTTGATTCCCTTTCTGGAAGCAGGTGAGGATGTTTTGGAACAAAAGATTTTTGCAACTTCAATAATTTAAAAGTGAAACTATAAAGAGATTTCTTTCAAGTATATGGTGAAAAACTCCTTCATGGAAATATTATTTTTTCCCAAAGCAAAATTTTGCATTACAAAAGAATTTTTTTCTGTTATATATGCACATATTTATGGCTAACTTTACGGAGCACATTTACAAAAGCTATCCATGTAATCTTTCAGCATTAAAGCAGCTTCTAGCATTAGACACTGTTTAAAAAAATATCAAATGCATTTTCTTACCTTATCGCAAAGAGAAATTTGAAATTGGAGAGTGTTTTTCATTTGGAAATGTTTTATAACCTTCTGCTTCAGGGGAAAACCAGACATATTTCAGAGGAAAAAGAAGAAAATGAAATAATCTGATAATCTGTAACTAACCTATGTGCAATTTTGCCTAAATAAAAGACATTTATCTTTCTGTTTTTTTAATTCATATTTAGTTTAAAAGAATTCTTTTATTCATCTGTGTCTGACATACTCTGTGAGGGCATTGGCATATTTTTTTCTTTAACTTGAAAACCAGCAGGTTTGAAGCTATAGTTTTCTGACTTTTTGGAAGAACAAATATTTCATAGATATACTAAGAATTTATGTGTGCCTTCTTCTTCCTTTATTTTTCTTTAACTATTAATCATCTGTTGCAAGAAAACAGAAAGCAGACCTTATTTTTTCTGCAAAAGAAACCCTCGTATTATATGGTGTCTCATTAATACAGGATAGCATCTTCTGCAACTGTAAAATATGTGAGTGACACCTCACGTAACTTTAAAAAAATATTCCAGCAGTCATGCTGGAAAAATACTCAAATGAGCATAAATCAGAAAAACATTTTAAAAATAAAATGATATCCACACACTTAGTGCATAGTATAAAAATCAACCTATGTTAATATGAAAAAAGAAAAATGTAAAATTGGAGCACAAATGTCAGAAGTTATTCATTACTAAAACTATGGGAAAAAAAAATCTTTCAGTCTTATTAGCCATGTTTGGATTCATCTTTTATAAACCATTTCAACATTAGTGAATAATCCTGGTCACGGTTTTTACACAAACCCAAAGGTAGAACAATCTAATTGCAATAGGGTGTGTTTTCTGTAAAAGTTGCTGTATTTTGTTTCTTTACATGTATCACAGGTGAAATGAAATCCTCTCTCCTTCTGCACAGTATTGTCTTTTGCAGTTTTCCTTATTTTTTGTGTGAATTAAAGATTTATTAGAATTTTTGTAGTGTTTTTTTTTCTGAAGTTAGAAACATACTACTACTACTACTTCAAACATTTTTCTATGTGAATTAGAATCCTTTATTCTTAATGAACTTTTGAGAAATTTAAAGAGAAACAGCATGTTGTAACCTCTTTCTGCATGGGAGAACTCTTACATTTTAGTGGACCATTTGAACATCTGTCAGGGTAACATTTTCCATCTCTTTTAGGCTAAATGTCAAGTACTGCTTTCTGAAATGAAGTATTGCAAAATGAGGAGTGTTTATCATACAGCCATGATTACCTTTGAAATATATAGTGAATTTACGTCAAATTTAGAAAAACCAAATAAACGTGTTTTGGAGAAAAGAAACAAACACTTATATGCATATTGAAAGATCGAGGACCTTTATAAAGAATGTCTTAACAAGATCTAGAAACTTTATCAGATTGAGTATGGTAAAATGCAAGCAATTTCTTTAGGCAAATTTATCTAACTGAACAAAATTTCACTCGCCTTTAGCATGCTGCATGACGCTAAGGGCCTTACATACTCTAGGTGACCCTGCTTGAGCAGGGGGGTTTGACTAGAAGATCTCTAGAGGTCCCTTCCAGCCTTAATCATTCTGCGATTCTGTGTTATAAACATGTGCAATTCCCTGACCTATTTTCAGGTACTTCCATGTGTTGTGAGAGAATGCTTCAAGAACAGGAAAAAAAAATGCAGGAAAAAGAAATTAAATGAGAAGCCAAAGGGGAAAAGAAAAGGGGGGGGGGTAAGAGAAAAAAAAAAGAAAAAAAAAAAAAGAAAGAAGGCAGGAAACAGAGAGAAACATCTGCAGGGCAACCATGTGAAAAAAAATGTTTAAGCTGCTTGTTATTAACTGTTCAACCTGTTTTACTCTGAATTTCTGCATAATTATGTTACAGAGGAGGGGGAAACAACAGATGTTGAATAAAGATTGAAAATGAGAAAATAAGACTTCTCAGAATAAATAAATAAATAACTAAAGTAGGTAAGGTTGCTCTCAGCTAGACATTTTTGGCAAGACTTTTAGACCACAATCTATTTCTCAAATTCATTGCCCATTTCTGCAAGATTAATGTAAAATAAAGTGTTTCTTTTTAAGTCTGATCAGCTGAACAATTATACAGCTCCGATAATCCCCAAGTCAGTCTTTCAGAAAGCAGCTGAATGTTTTTTCAAGCAGTTTCATAAAGCAGATTAAATGAATATGATAGCAGGTCAGAAACCCTTTGAGCTCTTTCTATGGGAAGTATCTTGATTGCTTTTGTAATTAGCTGTTTTTTCATACATTATAAATAGCCAAATAATCCATAGAAAGTGATTTTTTTCCAGTCTTTGTGACATAAGTGCTGCTAAACTATATGAGGGGGTTTTTCTGTCCCCTCATTTGCATCACGTTTTAAAGCAAATTGAACTGTCATTTTTTAAGAATGTCCCATCTTTTTTTTCCTGCTTAGTCAATATATCTTTGAATGCATTATAAAATTGTTGTTGAGACAGGGCTATCCAAAAATCATTTGCATTATCACCTAGTGTATCCTCTCCTTCTTACCCATAGTGAATTATTTGTCACAATGGGACTTATCTCTGAATGGGACCTGGGCAGAGGTCTTAACTAAAAGTACTGTGTGCTTTTATAGCACCATTGCCGTACTATTTCAGAGATGGCCATTCACAAGCTTAAGATAAAAGCAGAAGCCATTTGGGGAAAAGGATTCGGATCTGAAATTAATCCGTTTCCCACAATTTTTTTTTTCCTGCTTGTTAACTAAAAATATTACCAACTTTGCTTTTCTTTGCTATCTTTGGCCTACATAGCATTACAAGTAGATTTCACTCTGTTGAGCTGCTTCTTCCAGGTGAACAAATACTTCATCTGCTAGCTGTCTTCTTTTGAGATCCAAATTTTAAACATGAGATTAGAAAGCTGTGTAGCTTCTTTTCTTTTTCTAAGTCTGCATCTCAGAACTTGATAGTCTGAGGTATTTCTTGAAGATCTTGCAAGTAATATGATGAAGAAGTTGCAGATTTGTATTCATTTTTATGAGTTGGACTGAAATTTAATCTGAAAATTCAAAATTAGATCACTGCCTTATTCTCCTTGTTTTGTTCCTAACAGAGCTTTTAAAATAAAGTATGCCATTCAGAAAGCATCGGAAGATATGAAAGAAATGAAAATGAGAGCTTGTACGACTTGAGGTGTGTGGTGTATGCATGAGTATTTTCTAGGTACGTTCTTATTAGAGATACTCACCGTAATTGCAAGCGAATATGAGTAGCTCAGTGCTCTATTATGTTTAATACTGCAACTATGTCATTACTACCAATCTCTATAGGAGCATGTGGTTCACAAGTACAAGCAGGTTGATGGATCTGTCTGTGGAATCTGAACAAATCTTTCTTATGATTCATTTTTGCCATAGATAAGCCATAAAACAAAGACAGCAGATTGATGGAGGTTTAGGTTTTCGGCTCTTGTTTTAAACAGTAGATGTAGAACAGGTTCTTCTATTTTATAGCCTGAAGCTGAACTGTCAACATAAAAGATGTACGGACTTAATTTCTGAGAGCTGGGCAGAGGAATATCTTCCTCCTCTTTTTTTTTTTTTTTTTTTTTTTTTTTTTTTTAGAGCAGATTAAGTACCACACAATATAGCTCATTACTGCCTACCACAGATTTATTGAAGAGGTAGTTTTTGCTAAAGCGCATAAAATATCTTGTCTATTTATTACCTGCTTTCCTGCAAGACGCAAATATCAGTAGAAAAAGAGAGAGATTTTCATCGAAAATCCTGGCTACCAGGACTAGAATTTATATATCTCATGAAAACATATCAAATTTGAAACATTCTTTCTGAATTTTAAGGGTGTGACTATGTATAACAGAAAAGAAGGAAGGAAAGAAGGAAGGGAGGGAGGAATAGAATAAATAAGTACTTTTTCACATATTTGGCTAGATTTTACATTTTGTGGAAAATAATATCTTCTTAAAAGTAGATATTTCTCCTCTTCATCAGACTAGATATATTTATATCTTGGAATAGCATATCCTACTGTCTTCATTCATGCCCACTTGTTTGGATCAGTCCCTCAGAAGTGGACTTAGCTAGATTCCAGTTTGTTGGACATCTAAAAATCCATCATACCTTTTTTTACAAAGCTAAATTGTTTCCAAACTTTATATTATGGAACTGTTTACAGCTCTGTGTTTTTGCAATGTATTTCTAACAGAACCAAAAAAAAAAAAAAAAAAAAAAAAAGCTACCTGAAAGGAAAAACATCATGCTGAAATACATTCTTGTTTAGAGCTTGCTGGAGATAAAAGCTCTTTTGTGTTACATAAGATTTTCTTCCAATACCAGTTAAAAAAAAAGGAGGGAGAAAAAAAAAAAAAAAAGACTTACACAGCTGAGCTTAACCACCACCATTTAGCAAAGTCATAAGTTAAGCTTGAAGGGATTTGTGATTGAGTGAGGGAAAGAAATTCTTTTAAAACGTAAACTAGTCCTTTTCTATAATCACTCAATTTTTTGGATTTTTTTAAAAGGATTTTGCCCTCAAGCAAAGCAGTCATATACTGGACATATACTGTACTTAAGCATTTTAGTTTGTACTTTTGAGTTTTTTAGTATGGCCTTCTAATGAATATTTTTAATTTAATTTTGTTTATTTTTTTCTGCTCATGTGGAAAAAGGTATGCTGTGGGTTGCTAGGTTTACATTTTGTTTTTCCTTGGTGTATTGCCCATAGTGAAAATTCTACCTGAATGCTTATACTCATAAATTTCCCTCCCTCGTGTGAACTGATCTTGGATGCTAATAAAAGTCTTATTCTAGTAAGTGGCACCTAAATTATTGTGACATAAAAGTTTATCACATAGTGAAAACTGGAGACTGCTAAGTCTAAACTTGCAGTTCAGATTTAGAGAAACAGTTCTCAGCAGAAGTATTGCCTGGATTTTTGCTTTTATAATCTTTATACTTTAATTATATAAATATATGTTGACATCTTATGGCTAGTTTTGCCCTGTTATGTCTTGAAACTTCTGCTTTCTTGATCTTTGCTCACAGAGTAAGGGTACATAAACTAATCTGTGTTGTTTTGAAAGTATCAAAAGGAGATCTGTACATGAAATTTCTGTTACAGAAGAGCACGGAATATAATCAAGTTAACTTAAATCAGTTCTTTCTTGGCTGCTGTTGGAGGATATGGGTTTCATTAATCATGCATAAACGTGTTGCTGTGAGATGTAACACAGTTGGGCGCAACAATGTGGAGCGTGTCTTCCAAGAAATTTCAGAACAGTTTTCTTGAAAACTGCTGTGAAAGAAATAGCAGATTTCTGTAGTAAGATTGATTAATGAAAATAAGTATTTGCTTACACAGAAACAAAAAAGAATCTACTTGGATGTCAGTTCTGCAGCTCATTTCATAATCGCTGCCAAGATTCTGTGCAAAATATATTTAGTCTCTAGATATGGAAAGCTAATAATGTATTTAGGATATAGAACTAAGCATTTGCAAATATTTCTGTCTAAAGACATAACCTACATCTGTAATTAGACATCTGGAGTGGGATTTTGGTCCAAATTCATGCAGGTAACTGTAGCAGTGGGATTGAGTGCAACTGTATATGTACACTTGTGGAGGTGAGTATTCTGTTGACTTGATTTATATCTTTATTTACTATAATGGGGACTTAGAGCCCTGTCTATCTTATGGACACTTTCATTGCAGGCATTTAAATGTCAGAATATGGAGCTATGTCCCACTTCAATTCCTTAGTTAAGTATAGATGTGTATACCTGTTTGTTAGAACAACACAAAGTAGCACTGCATGTTGACTGGAAACATCTGGGCTGGTTCCATACCAGAAGCAATCTGGACACATTAGTGAAGCTCTTTGCTCAGCCTAATAATCTGCTTCTTGAGAAGAGTTATTTAAACATATTTTACAATGGTTCACCTCAGGAACTGATATTTTAAATAAATAAGTAAATAGCAAGAAAGTTTATAGTAGCATTAATGATCTCCTATGTGCTGTCCAGATATTTGAGAAGTCCCATGAAGACAGCTAAAAATCTGTCACCGACAATTAGAAAAAAGAGCAAATAAATTAATCTGATATCATAAATATTGATTTTCAAGTTGTTTAGGAACACCTTAGAGAAGTTGCAAAGGATGTGTCTGTCTGTTTCCTTCATTATAAACCAGTAACGCTTGAACATTTATCTACCCAAATTTTAGAGGGACATGGGTGCCAGAAATAATTTTTCACAATTTGGTGGAAGAAGAACTCTAGCAGACCATATAAGTGCCCATTGTAAGTGAAAAATTGAGATCACACTGTTAGACAGTGATATAAAGGCTTGAGAGACCCTATATAAAATAACTTGGTTATGGGGAAAACTTCATGCAGACTTTGTACCTGCCAAGGCATTTTAGTCAACAATAATACCAAAATTTTAAGGAAATAATCCTTCATTATTTTCATTACTGATGGACCTATCTGGACACATTACCTTTGCAGAGAATACAATAGAAATAGGTCTACTTAGCAGAAATCGATATGGGAATAATAAAGGTCTTATGCAGAAGATCAAGGAGCACACAGCTGTCAAGACCAGGAATATTAGTGGAATGAAGATGACAGAAGGCTAGGGAGTGAGCAAAGAGTAGTTAGCAATTTGAAGAATCATAACATTTCCTTTGGTAGTAGATGAAAACTCAGGAGGATTTCAGGTTGATGACTCTCCAGAAATTAGAGAAAAAACAAACTGACTTTTGAGAATGTTGGGTGACTGATGAGACTTTAGAATTTGAGTATGCTGGAATATATATGCATTTAATGCAGGGGGGAGTTATCTTTTTTTCTTTCCCTTCTCATACTCTTTATGCAGACAATTCGTATTCAGAGAAATAATTAGAGAGCACTAATAGCTCCTTAGCTTTTCCTGATTTGCTCCCAGGTTGACTTCACTGAGTGATAGACTCTGCATGCCACTGGGAGGTCTACTTAAGAGCTAGGAAAAATGCAAACAATGCCAGCAAGTTTTCAGAAATCTACAGATTTGCTCAGTTTGTAGGAGATAATCAGGTAGTTCTTGTTGTAGTTATTAACCACTCAAAATTATTTATTTATGTGATAAGATACATCTTTACATCATAGTAACATTATAATGCATATTACATGTTTCCTTTGTAATACTTTATAATGTCTTGTTAAGTTGTTGTTAAGTTATCCTCTCTTTGTAATTCTTTATCTGCTTTCTGTCTAGTGTCTCTAAAGCTGCTTGTTAAGAGAAAGGATTTTAACAGCTGCCCTTGTGCTTTAGGATGAATGTATTATGGATATAAAACTGTCTTCATGCTTGTTACAATCACCTCTTTGTCACCTGTTCATGCAGTGAACACCTCCAGCTTGTCAATACACTGCATTGCAGCCTGAGAGGTTTACAGGGTCAAAGCTGGTCATGTGTCTTTTGTTCTGTCGTGCAAGTTGTATCAGCTTTACTCCCATACTCTTAATGTTAGCATGACTTTTTGTACTTTTATAATTACTTTGTGCTAACAGCATAGCTAAATACCTTTGTTCCATTTGTAGGATGGTATTTTTCCCTGTAACATATATACCCAGCAATGTTGTTGGGAATGTATGCATGTGTATGCAGGTGATCTGTGTTATAAGCTGTTAGTGGGATGCAGGAAATTGCCTTTGGTCTGTACCTTTACGCGATTCCCTTGGCCCCTGCCCACTGTTCTCTTTTGACACGTTTTACTATTCCAAATGGTAAAATTTGGAATTTTAATTTAATTTTAATAAAATTGAAATAGTTAAATATTTAAGTGGTTTTACCATTCCAAACATACAGATGCCTCACACAAGTGAAGACACAAAAAACTTACAATAATAATAATAAGTTAAAATAAATTTTAAAAATAAATAAACTGCTAGATATCTATAATTGAAAAAAGAGCCTTGCCCTAGAATTTACCAGTTGAAGTTCACATCTGTAGCTTTTCTGTATGTAGAAATGCCACTATTATGTGCTCCAATTCAGAAATGCATTCATGCTTGATTTTAATCATGTGTGATGCCATTGAAAATGAGAAAAAAGATATATTTTTTGAAATCCTATAAAAGATGAAGACGTATAACGTGAACAGTTGAACAGCAAATTTTGTATGTCCTCCCCAATGAGCATGCCTGGAAAAACTGAAAGAGGACATAAAATAAATAAGATTGTTTTAAAAGAATTCTTCCTCTTCCAGCCTCCTGAAAATTCCTGTGATTTTGGTGGATGGCAAGAGACTTTAGACAGATTAAAAAAAAAAAAAAAAAGAGTCTTGAGTTTAGGTGTGTATTAGCCCCAGACTATTACTGTATTTTAAGATAATCATATGGCACCAGTTAGGAATTTTATCTATATTACAGGTCTGCTCTCAAAAGATTTAGCAATCCCCATTGCAGCCTTTGATAATTCAATTAGTCTCTCAAAAAGTTGGGAGTAGCTGATAAATTCACTTTAATGTTAAGTCAAGTACCCCAGCAGGTTTCAGTTAATATGATCACTTCTTAGGGAGTGTAGCTCTACCAGTGATATCTCCCAAATGGAATCTTTAACAGGGAATACATGGGACTTTAAAACAGATTAAAAGAACTATCTTTACCAACATAGCTTCCCACCATTAATAAAGTTGCTTCAGATCATGGCAGCGATCTCGTGCACTTGGATGGTTGACCATCTTGTTTAATTTAATTTAATTGGTAACCTTAGTGCCCTCCACAGAACACTTTCCGAGAATATGATGAATGATCTCAGGAACAGAGAATGCCATTAAACAAGCTGAATTTAACCCTTCACTTTAAACTTGGTCTTTTGGGATTCCCAAATCCTAATGGCAGACGCCGATTGCTGAATAATAAGCAGGAGGGGATTAGCTACATCTGCATTGACTGCGTCTTCAGAGGATGCTAACAATAACACGAGCTCTGTTTGTCTACATCTAGGAAACGAACAAAGAGTATGTGTTAGAAGCAAAGGATGAACAACAGGATTTAATGTGATAAATAGATACATGTCCATTTGGAAATCAGACAGCAAAGCACAGAGAGTGAAAAAAAATCCAAATAAGAAAATGTTGCTTACTATTTACAACCAGTTGGCCTTAATAGGCGGATTTTTGCTGACCTTCTATACAGGATTACAGTTTTGCTGGAAGGAAGACTTGAATTTTAGGTGTTTTCATCCATGTCATTGAAGATGCATGTTGTCATAGTTGGAGACTGTGACACTGAAAGCATGTACAAATGCTGTATTTTCCTCTCCAAAGGAAGAAAGTAAAAAGCAAGAGAAATAGATGTTTTTCCCTCTGTTTTAAATGCTTTATACTCTTTTTTATTCTGCTTTTCTGTGGTTCTATTCAACTTTTGTGTTTTAAATTAAATAGGTAATTATATTCAAGGATGACATTTTCTGATTGTTTCATAGGTAAAAAGGAATGTTTTATAAACAGGCAAAATATTTTAGATTTGATATTTTTTAAAGGCAGAAACTGACTACAGACGAATGTAAACAAACTAATTTCTGAGGAACTAGCTCTACAAAACTTTAAAGATATTTTACATTGCCATAGATTTAATGTGTGATCTCTTCTGCATTCTAACTTTCTTCTATTTTCTAATTCTGAAGATTAGAGACTTATAGACTATGCTTCTATACAGGCTAGTTATTAAGGAACCATCCTTAATTTCTACTTTCTAATTTATTTATTTCATGTATTTTTGCTATTTTTATTTTCTTTTTAATATGCCCTTAGCTTTCTCTTTAATATGTCCAAAAGATACACTAAAGCTGATGAAATATATCCAAAGATATTTTGTGAATATTATCCTTACTCTTATGTTCCAAAATATTCCTTTGAAGTTAGTTATACAAATGGAAAGATCTGTGTCTGAAAATGTTGGAGGCATGTTGGAGCATCCATCTGTGACTGAATTTGCTTGCACATAGTGTAGACCCTATAAGCTCTAGTGCCTGAACGTAGCTTTGGTGATGCAGCGCAGGAACATTTTATAATGCAGATGCACTCTACAGGATTGCCATCACTAGTTTTCCACTTAATTATGTTTTAAAGAAATTATCTGCTAAATATGTGTGTCAGCCTTTTGGAGAATTATGGCTGATATTTTATGAAGAGAATTGTTGAAAATATGGAGCCAGCTTGGCCCTCTCAGAAATGCCATCATTGAAACAAATAGCACTTGCCAAAATTAAACTGAATTTTATTTACAGAAGGAATATTTTTGTTGATGTCGAAAGCTGTAGATTTAATGGATAGAATATCTCAATCCTTCTGAAATTTTAAAATAAGAATTTTGAACTCAAATTTGTTTCCAATAATGGAATAAGTGATTGGAGGGAAATCTAAGCATGCTGCTCTATTCCTATACGTTTTGTGTTTTCTTGGAAAAGAGAGATTATGATTTACTTTTGATAATCTCAAATAGCTTCACATCTGAATCCAAAAGACAAGGCTAGCAGTTCTGCCAGTTCTAGTGCTTCCTCTCCGGACAGGTAGGCAGGCAGGCATGGGCCAAGGTTCCTTTCTTTCAATTTCCCACTTAAGTGAAAATTAAATCTATACTCTGATACTATTTTCATAAGATCTTTAATTTGCCCTCAAGTTAAAAGGGAATACCAGACTTTAGAAGCTTTGTAAACTGCCCACTACTTCTACAGAGTTTAGAGTACAACTGAACCTCTTAACCAACAGAACGTGTGCTGCAAAAGCAGGTTAGTCCATCACAAGAGTCTTTCTTGGAGAGAAAGATTTCATTTCCTGTCTGTCTCTCCATCTAAATTCTTGGAGGACCTAAGGTAATATCTTGAAAAATATCCTCTTGGGACAGCTTGTTCTGTACACAAAGTATAGATGATCAAATGCTCATCATATGTTTTACTAAGTACCTGGAAATAAAATAAGAATCAAAGCTTCTTCATACAGTGCCAAATATCTTGCCCAAATAAAGCTGGTACCTATACATCAGCAAAGCCACTCTCTTCTGGAGTTCTGAGAAGAACACAGTTGGAACCAGGGCCTGATCCAGAGGAATGAGAGACATCTGATGAGCTATAATTTGCCTGTGTGAAGCGCAGCAGATCTCAGTGCATTCCTTCAGGCTTTCAAAATACAGCACTTCTTTGATGCAAATTTTAATCGTAAAAAAAGAGAGAGAAAAAAATATAAGCAGTAGTTTTATACCAGATTTGTAGCACAGTATTAGGGGAGAAAGAAGGTTTCTTCACTTTTTTTCAGGAAAATAACTCAGTGGAAAAGTGCCATGAGTCTTGATTTGACTAGATGATGAATGAATGTTATATGGAAATCCTAGAGTACATGTGTGTTATCCCTACTATATTACTTTGAAAAAGGATTTTTTTTTTTCATACCAAATGGGTAGGAATATTAGGAGCACAGACTGGAAGAGGGCGTTCACCATGCTGAGTTAAGCATCTAAATTCCATCCATTGACCTGGGGAAAACTGGGCTCTTAGAGTCATGAAAGATAATCTGCTGAGTGCTGAAAAGCTTCATACAGCTAATAGGAAAAACATAGAATGATGGTCATGATTGTAATACTGAATGGAAAACTTCACATCTCTAACTCCCTACATGTTAAGTGAAGATAGGTAGACCTGTCTGGGAGATGTTTTAGGTCTGGAGCCTACCATAGGCATCCTGAATGGCTCTTCAAAGCCATCTTTCATCGTTGTATGCAAAGACAGCATAAGAATTCAAGGCCAATTTTAATCACCAGAAATTATATTATGTGGCTATCTCTGCTTCTTGAATTAAATTAGTCTCTCCCTTAAAGCTGCTGTTAAGCATCTGACAGAACTAATATTCAGAATCTGAACCCACTTCCTGGGTTCTTCTTTTTGAAGATTTTCAGGAACTCTCCCAGAATTCCTTAAATGCCCGATTAACTTAAACTCTGTCTTTCTTGCTTTTCTGTTGCATGATAAGAAAGCTCAAGCAAGAGGGGTGAAAAACTATAGCAGAGACAAGCCCGTCTCCCTGCTCACTGGGGAGTAGGGAGCTGAAGGTTTGACCAACTCTAGTGAGGCATCTGTGGCTCAATTCTTCAACTTCCAGAGTGTGTTTCTTTACTGTGCAGGTCAACACATTGCAGTAATTCACAGTAATAATTTAGAAAGAACTTAATATAAATTGAGCAAGTTAGAAGTATCGGATCAAGTATAGAGATTGGGCCCTTCAGAAGACCTAGATGTGAGAACTGAAGCAAGTACAGCTGCCTAGGCAGGACCCTTCTTTATAGCCATGTTCATAAAAGGAAATCTTAGCAAAAGAAACACTCTTAACATTAGATAGAAATATATATATGTATGTGTGTAAATATATGTATAATGAGCAATGTCAGATGTCAAAGTTGCAGCAGATTTTTATTGCTTTTTTTCTTTTCTCTCCCCAGAAAGAACCTACTTGAGTATATTTTCTCAGTTAAAAGCATTTTTCACTTTGACATCTTTAATGTGAGCATTGACGCAACTGTTAAATTAATTTCAGAAGGTCTTCATTTTTTTTCTCATAGCATTAGTTAACTATCTTTTAGAGTATCATTCTGCATATGTTAAGATACAAACCAAGGAACAAGTTTGGCCATGATCTTTGATCTTTTAAAAATAATTAACATCTCAAATCAAGTGCTTTTGGGAGTCTTGACTTGAATAATATGCTAACACATAAAGTTCCACCTAATAGAACCTGAAAACATTTATGACATATATTCAAAATTGATCCTGCTTTGTCTGGAAAATAATACGGTCTTCTGAAGTCTGATGTAAGTGAAGGAGGAAGGAGCAATAAACAAGGAAAAAAAGAGTGAGAAAAAAAATGGAAAACAGTTCTACATAAACTATTTCTAGAGGAAAATACTCTGTTTTATTAAGAGACTGTATGAAATGCCAAATGACATGCTAAGAACAGTGCACAATTTCTATTTAAAGATATTCAAAACAGAAGTAAAATATTTTGCTGACAGCCATAGTGCAGAGCTCCTTGCAAATCTTGCCAATGATGCAAAAATAATTATACAAAATCATACACATCCTTTTAATTTATTTCCTTTGTATTAACAAAGGTTATATTTTTTGCATAGTAAAACTAGGGACAATTAAGACTGTTTAACACAGAGACAGATGCCAGATGTATGCATGTAGCAGTTACAGTGGAAGCATATGCATAGCATCAACTCTACAAATACTTCAGCTCCCTAGACACTCAACAGTTTTGAAGCTAAGGGAGGGAATGTTTTTATGTTATAACATTTTCCCTTGGTGGCAGCAAATTAGCTGCCTTGTATCCATCTTCAGCTGGAACTGCAGAGCCACTTGAGAGCTTACAAATAAGTTTAGAGCTCTGCTAAACTGCTTGTTAGATACCTGAGAAGTATGATACATACTGAACATGTGCAGTAACAGGTAGACTGAAGGAAAAAAAGATTTTAATTTTTTTTTCCCATAGGAACATTTTTTTTTTCCCACTTTAAATCCTTACAGAATTTGTGCAAGGTCAGATTGAGCCTTACTTTCACATATTGTGCTTTTCACACAGGTTTTGTCTCCTTGAGAATTAAAGAAATTCTATTTTTCAAAAAAATCCCAAACAAAAAAAACAGCTCCCACCAAAAAAAAGAAGAAACAAACCAAAACAAAAACAAAGCTAAGCCACTTTATTTTTATTATGAATACCAGAGACAGTTAGAGAAAACTGGGACCCAATAGCTATTTCAGCTTTTTTTTTTTTTTAACAACTTTTTTTTTTTTTTCCACAACTTCCCATTACCTGTTGTACTAAGAATCAAGCCAAAACTATCTGTAGACATCTTGCCCTTTCTCTTCCCAGGCCAAAAAAGGGCTAGGAGGATGGGGCAGCCATTAATATCAAAAGCAAGGAAATCACAGTGGAAATCATACACGGAACTGTAAACTAAGTAAATGTCATCAGTGGTAGATTCCAATAAAGCAAAAGGCTTCTGAATATCCCATGGTTTTCTTGGAGATCCTGTGCATTAGTGTTGTTAGAATGTGTAATTTCATAATTATGATCCTGAAAATATATATAAAAAAGCAAACTGGAACTCAAGGTTCTTGGTGAAATATCTGGAAAAATGAAGGCATTCACAAGTTCATACAGACCCTGAAAACATATCAGCTCAGTTTACATCAACTCAGTTTACAACTCTTTACCATACTACCTATACTTGTAACATCAGGTTCCAAAACAACATCCCTAATTATTCTTTCTGGTTGATCTAATTGGAGCACCATCCGGGCAGAAAGTGAAGTAGCATTAGGAAACTCAAATTATTGACAGAATTTAGGTGATTCATAAATTGGCATATGGGGAATCTCATCCTGGAAATCTATTTTGAAGGCAGTAATAAAACCTAATACCAGCAAACTGCTAACAAGAGTCCAGAACACTATCTAGCCTAACAATTATATGCAATATGTATATGCTACTTAGCATGGCATAGGTGAGGTTCCGAAAGAAAGTGTTAAATCTTTTTTTTTTTATCCTATAAATTCATTTTTTTATCCTCATTTTATGTCCAAGTGAGGATTCCTTGAGATGACTGGACCGCTGTATAGCCAGCATATTTTTTGAGAGCAGAATCAGGAAAAAGCATTTTTCATCTTATTCTGTCAGATGCTTTCTACCTTCTACCTCCCATGAAGTCCAAAGTGTATGACCCTTGTGCAACATCAGCCTTTTGAAGCAGAGAATGACACTCAGTGGGCTTTTCTATCTATCAGTGTAAAACAGATATGGTCTTATTATGTCTGGTAAAAGAGATTTTAAATGTAAATCCAGGCATGCTGGCAGGAACATGAGGGAAGCAGTACTCTCTCCAAAGTAGCCAAATTTAGGATGGCTCAGTTTCTGAATTGCCTTTGGACTTTTTTTGTGAGACTTCATAAAGGAAAACTGATAGCATTTAAAATGCTTTAATGCACTGATTCTGTGTTGGACCAAATCATGCTCAGACACAGAACTTCATATACTTCCATTCAAGACAGTCAGGATACAAACGGAGCCGTCGAAAGGATATAGAAACAAATTGCTTCAGAAACCCCTCTTATTTCTCTCAGTGGCACCCTCATCAATCAATGCCTGTAAACAAGTTGTCATCTCCAACTTTGAGAGAAGCTGACAAAGCAAAAAGCTTAGTGCCTTCTAATTAAAGATTTGAATACTGAGATAATTGATAGCCAGGGAAGAGGACTCAGTGGTATAACATATAGCTAATCATCGGTGGCTTGATGGTGTAACAGATGGGGAAAGCTTCCTTGAATTATGGAGCTTTCACACTGGCATTTTCAGGAACTGCCAACAGCCTGATTATATTTTCATTAATGTTGTCTTTCCATCCCATTCATAGCTTTTGTTTGCCATAATCACTTGTTGCCTCTTGCCTGTAACTGTACAATCTATTATTAGTTGTATAGGGCACAGCACAATGGACTGGTTCCTGACTGAATTCCTAAGCATCGCCACAATACAAAATACAGTGCTAGTATTCACTAGACATTACAAATTAGATATGGAAATTACTGCTGTTACAATTATGACTAGCGCACAATGAAGTAAGTCAGTAAAGAAAAAAACATGTGAATGCCATGCAATATCTGTAAATGATTGCACAAATTCGATTAAGTTTCAGGTTAAGAGTTATTCTATTTTTACAGGCCAGTTTAGAAGCAATCCCTCTTTAAAATCTGTGGAAGTGCATTGAGCAACATGAGGAAAATACACTGCATTAAAAATGTTCTTTTCAGCAGATCGATCAGCAGAGATGTTCTCGTCTGTTAACTTCTCCAGTTTTCTTTCTCTTCTTTTCCAGGAAACAGCTCTTGGCTCTGCAACAAGGGTCTGCTGTTTAAGAATTTACTGTTTTTAAATAAGGGTTTATCAGACAAACCACTGAAGTTTCTCCATGAAAGTTCTCCATGAGTGCACGGCCAGCACAGCTAAATCCTACATCTTGCTCCCTGCAGCAGTGGGCTAGGAAGATGTTTCGATGGATGGGAGAGAGGCCGTAGTGACTTTACAGCTTTTCTACAGTCTTTTGGCCAGCATAAGCCAATAGGCAGGAATGATAGTAGGTCCCAGCTTTTCCAGGAACTTACAGGCAGATCTTAGAAGCCAAATCTGAGTGTTCATCCTCAACCCCTTCCCTTTCTGCTCTAATGGGGAGGACATGGGACACCCTTGCTGGTACTCTGACTGACTCAGACTGCCCCTTTCGTCTCATTGAATAATTTCAATGGCCATGAGCTGTGCCTAGATAGAAACTTTTTTTTTTTCCTCCAACGGGGAAGTTTTGACATTGCTGGGAATGTTGGAAGCAGAGCCTATCCCTGTCTGTGACTCACAGGTGTGATTTGCCTCCAGAACAGCAAGGCAGAGGCCAAAGACCCATCGTTGGGATCTGTGGACCAGCCCGCTGTGAGGAGGGAAAATTTTCAGGTAATGGAAATGTTTTCTTGTTTTTATGCTGTCTTTAAATACAAAAATATGATGCCATTAAATCATTAATGTAAATTTAAAGCATACTTCCGTGACAAAAATGTTAACTGTTCTGTAGTGCGTAATGCTATCCTACAATATTCTTCCCCTAATTATGGCCCAGGAAAACTGTGATCTAGAATTAAATCTATTGGCCCATAAGCTGTTTGTTGCTTTTGAAGTACTTTATGGAATGTCAATATTAGAAATATATTCTGTTTATAAAATTTGCTAGAAAAACTAGCAAAGAAAGACAGGGTGGAAACTCTGTATCAGGATTTCTAGAGGCCTCAAAAAGATTACAGTTCTAATATCAAGAAAAGACCTTGTGATCCAAGAGGTTTCAAAAAAAGTGTCAGCCTATTCTTATTTTACTGCCAGTCATTATGCCAATCTGAGCTACATAATTGCTTTGCCTCACTGAAAGGCGCCTCTAAGCAGCCAACCCAATATAAATACTCAGATTGGAGGCAGCACTGTTTAATAACAGCAAGCGTGCGTATAGAAGCATTTGTTTACCTCTGCTTATTTATGTCAAAATCAATTGTAATTAAACAGGAATCCAACCTCAGTAGTAGTACTTTATGTGATTTTTCTCATCAGAAGTGTCATATTGCCCTAGTGTTTCGGACATGTCAAAGAAGCCAGGTTTTTTCCTCTTGTAATAAATAAATAAATATCTGCTTACTATCTTTTCCCTTTTTTTTTTTTTTTTTTTAAGTAAGGGCAATTGTCTACCTCAAATCATAAAAATGACACCATTTCATATAAGTTCTGGGATCAGTTTTCTTATTGTATTACAAGGATTATTCCCTCTAGTTCTGAAAGAGGTAGTTATTTACTTTCTCTTTTGGACATTAGATATAGTTTATTGTCCATCTGTTTATACATATGTACACGAAATGCAGGTCTTTCATTTCCATTTCAGGATATTAAAATACATAAAACATATTAATTTTTGGTTTAAAACAAATGCTGTTTTTCTCACATAGTATGTTTTTGGTTAGACTACGCATGCAGCTACTACAAAGAATTTTATAACTTGTTTCGTTATTGAATGGCTGTTGAATGGAAATACTTTCAATAATGACTATGAATTCACAAAATCAAGTGTCAAATGAGTCTTTCTCCTAGGCAAGTCAGTGTGAAGTCCATGCATGCATTCAAAGGCAGATCATTTTCTTTGTAATGTGAGACAAAGGTCAGAAAAAAAAAGGTGAATTGCCATTCACTGTGTAATGCAGTGAAGAACAGAGCACTTCAAGGATGAGGGTGGAGAGTATCAGCAGTCTAGAGCTGTGTGCTTCAAAGAGAGGAACATTCACATTTTGGGCTCGGTCCTGCAGTCTAATTTTCATTTGGAGCTCTTGGTCACTGAGCCATTCCAGTGAGCTATTCCTGCCAATTACTGGTTATTATTTAGCTTCCATATTACTAGAGAAGGAGAGGCAAAAAAAAAAAGAAAGTCTATTAGATTGAGGTGTTACTGCAGTAATAAAAACTAGGTGTCACCTGCGTAAAGAGAAAAAAAGAAGTAAATGAGTGAGAGAGAGATATGAAAATTACACTAGGATCTCCTGAGACAATAAAGCATAATAAAAGCTTTCGACATTTTAAAACATTCAGTGTTATTTATGTACTTATTTAATCATAGCCTTATTTAACCTTCATCCATGAATACATAGCAACACATTTTTTTATATAGTCTGAGTAAAAAGTTCTCAGAAAATAATGCACTTGAACAAACACTTACCAGGTCAGACCTTATAAATGATAATAGACTAATCTTTGTCTACTTTGCTCACGTGCAAACAGGTTTAGAGAGGAATATGGTTATCTTTTTTTATATCAAAATATGATTGCAAAACCTATACACAAGCCTGAGTATACCTTATTAAATTATACACAGACTACAGTGATTTTCATATTATAAGCTCAGAACAGGAAATATTTATTGAAATATTTCATGCTTGTATGCTGAGGTTTCATGTACATGGATTGTTTACTTTTAATCTGCTTTTCAGCTTTGTTTGTGTGTGCGTAATTTAAAGAATTAGGGTCCAATTAAAGTGAAAAAGTAATGTACTTATGAAGCCAGTTATGCTATACTGTTAAAAAAAAAGAAAAAAAAAGATTGCATTTTGTCTTTGTTATCATTATGCAAATTTCTTATAATTAATGAGTCAAACTTTGATATCTCAGCTTTAGCCATTGCAAGGAGACAGCTATCTAAAATATTAGTTAATTAACTTTATAGTGCACTACAGTTAGGGTAAAATCAGTATCTTTATTTAATTATGTTCAAAATATTTATGAGAAAAGAGCAGGAAATAAAAGATTTTTTTGTTTTAAGCTTGCTGCAGAAGGCAGATGTCAAATTTAGTTTCTCTGGTAAAATAGCATAAAAGATAAAAGGTATGTATGTCATATGTTGCACCAAAATACATACCTCGTTTGCAATTTATATTTTGCCAATGTAAGTTTCTTCCTACACCATCCTAAATTTCTCTCCGGTATAAATTTTCTATCTCGGTGACTGTTGTTTCCAAATAGCTTGGTTCCTTTTCTCCCTATGGCTGATAATTTAGCAGTTCTATTTTTGTGTATGTTCTCCCTAAAGTGCATAAAGCACTTCTGACTGTTTACCCTAAAAGCTCCAGAGAGTTAGGGAAACCTCCAGGCTACTTCTGTTTATTGTATACTTTTGGACTGTTAAGGGTTTATTTTCAACGGGAGGGAGATAAGTGGGGAGATAAAGACCAATTACTCTACAGCACTGTGTATGACCTATGTATGTATATGTGTGTATATATATATATACCTACATGTACCCCTATGTGTACATATAAGCACATATGCATGTACAATACATTTACCTTTGAACTGATTCTGTTTTCTCCTAACCACTAATTTGGCCCTTCATGGTGATAGTTCACTTTGTGTGTATAGTTTCTGCTGCTACTACAAAAGCTCCTGTTAGATTTTCTTCACTATCTGCTAGCTGTAGCCAAAAATATAGGCTAAAGGTGAGATGAACAATGTATAATGTTCAATATGTTCAATGTTATAATAATCAATACTCAAACTTTCCTTCCTATGATGTGACATAGAAGAGTGAATAAAAAAAAAAAAATTACAACTAGATTGCCAGAGCTTACGCAGTGCAGGTGGTTTTCACTTCAAGGTCATCTTGTATTCGTTTCCTCACAAAGCTGTCTTCTTTTTTGGCTTCATATTTAATTCAGTCAGGGCTAGGATGCCCACGGAGCAGAAATGGAAAGTTAGTCAATACTATGAGTATGAATGCATGTATAAAAACTGCTTTAGCAAATGCAGGAAATGAGAACGGGAAGAGAGATATGGGATGCAATATATAATATATGATATATCTCTCTTTTACTTCAAGAGATAGCCAGCAAACTTTGTATTTTTATTGGCAGGAATGAATAATGCAAATGCCGCATAAGAGTTCCTCACACCCTGTATATGTGTATGCACATCCTTGAAAGCTGAGGATTTCAAATCTTAAAACATAATTTGGTTACAAAATTAACCTAATTGGTTTTCAAAATCTCAAAGTACAGTTTGTGGCATAGGACTGAGCACTCTGTGAAATCTCTAGTTAACATTCTGTCTGGTATTTTCAGTATCCGATAACTTTTTTGATCTTTTCGTCTATAGCTTGGCCGTTTTGATCTGGGAATAATTTGTATTTAATATATTTTTAACAAATATGCTTCTGCCAATTTTTGGAATCTGCAAAAAAAATCCTATTATCTACATTATACAGTGTACATCTTATATTTTTAAATAAATGTTTAATGTAGTTTGGAATTTGTTTATACATGTAGGAATATTTATTTAATGCATTTTTAGATAATCTGACACAGAAGCGGTACTTGAAAGGTAGGAAGAACTACCTTCTTAAGATATCCTTTTAGTGGTTTAAGGGAAAAGCCTGTCATGTACTGAAATCCTCTAAAAGGTGTTCTTCTGATGCTCTCCCAATACACTATGAGTTCTTGACATATTAAATATGATTAGAAAGTTTACAGCAAGTGCTACTTTTTTTTTTCTCTCTCCTGTGAGAAGCAAGGAGGAATCCCACTTTGATGGAATAATTACAAGTGGAGAAAGCAGCAAAGAGAAGACTTGGTCCACAGGTTCAGAGTATTTTATGGAAACTAAAAAATGCAACATCTTACAGAGTTATTATTTTTACCTTCTGTTAAGAAGGAAGGCCCAAAATTATGCATAACTTGACACAAAAGGCTTGCTAAGTGTGCAAAATTAAACAGTTAGTTGGGAAATGGATTAATTGTTTAGGGAGTCCCTTACAACTGCCAGAAAGCTTTTGCTTTGCCATGTCAGGCATTTTCTATGTAATGTAACAGGAAAACAATTTTAGAAATGTGTTAGAGAGAAATCTAAACAAGCCAACTATTATTTCTTATTGCTACATAAGTCCACTTTTAAAGCTAGATGCTGAGGTTACCACAAGTTCACTCTGTAGGATTACAAGGAAGATAAAAAGAGTGAAATAAATTATTAATGTGCGTTGCTAAAATCTAAAGTTCTAGGATTACCATTGAAAGGGCTTGGTTATGGATAGGATTTTGATTTTTGTTTGTTTGTTCGTATATTTATTTTTTTGTATAACAAAACTTAAAGCCTGACTAGTAGTCACTGTTGCTAAAACCATGAACCTTCCTCTCCCATGTTTTTGTCATATTTCTTTTTTTAAACCACAAAATCTTTTCCTTAAACCTTCACTGTTTTGTAACTATGTTACAATCTCAGCATTTGAGGTATCTTTATCTCCCTGCTTTTCCCTATGTTGTGGGATAAAAACACTATTCATCTTATTTTTGCTGGTGTTCTACAAATTTCACCTTTATTTATCTTTCTATTGCATTCTGAAAAATCACTCTATGTTTTCCTCTTCCTTAGCAGAGCACCTAAATACTCTTGTTTTCTTCCTTTTTTTTTTTTTTCCTTAGTCTTATAATAGGCTTAAATTTTAAACTCTTCAAAGCAGGGAACATATATGAGGCATAATGGTTGTTCACAGGAATGTGCATAATCCTTAGCAAACATCAGATCTGAGTAAATTATCTCACCTCAATTTAGCTTAGCATTGTGGCATAACACAATTGTAGTTAAATTTAACTCACATTTTATTCATATATCTTTCAGAAATGTGAACCGTCAAAACTATTTACACTATTTAATTCTGATAGATGAGCATTAGCATTTCTCCTGTGTCAGGGTTTTGCAGTGTAACTGTTCATGAATCTTGTGTTTTTTAATAGATACTAAATGCTTTCTATGAATTTGTTTTTAAATTCCACCTTTCCATTCTGTGGGTTGAAATATCCAATGGTTAAAAATCAGCTTATAAATGACCCAAAACTAGAGTTGATAAAAGTTTTTTTCTATCTATATTATTAGAAAGTGCAGAGAAGATGAAAGAGAAAGAGCAGGTAACTAACATCAGATTTAAGGTGACTTGTATCAGATTCAAGCATTTCTAAAACACAGTTTTAAGAAATATTTATGGAATTTTCCAGCTTTCTGATACTGAGTCAGATTCATGTATTAATAAATGAGGAATGGTAATGCAAACATATTATACAGTGTAAAATGACAGACAAAGTAAGGTTTTCAAAGCAGAGGATTTTTTATGCCTTGGAATGGAATTACAGGATAGGAAGCATTGAAATTTATGTTCTAAAAATGTGGAGAATAAAAAAAAATCTTATTTAACTATATTCTTTGAAAGACATAAGAAAAAGAGATCCTGTCTGAAAATATTATCAGTTCAAATAGTGTGTCACGGTTTGTCATTCTTCCAAATTGTATGTATCAAGCAAATCCATTTTCACTTACTTGCACCAAAACAAAAAGGGGAAAAACTGATTACATGATCCATACTCATGTCTAATAAAATTGCAATATGCACTTTTTGACAAGCTTATATTTAATGCATACTGATGGAAAATTCTAGTTCTCTGTTCTCAGCAGGAAAAGTAGGCTTTTTAAGAAACCCTTTTTATTTTGTGGCTGTCACACAACATAACAATTACAAACAGAATGGAGGTGACAAAAATGAAAACCCAGCTTGCTGATTTTTATGAAGTGTTTGTATTTCCAGAAAGGCAGTCATTGCTGAGTTATTTGGTTTGAAAAATTAATCCTGATAATGCCTTTTGAGTTCCTTAAGTACTGTTCACTATTTTCTAGGATGAGTTGTACAGAACAAAGCCTAACAGATTTCTATAGCAGATTAGTTTACAGATGAAGCTCAATTCCACTGAGAATGATTCTCTAATGACCCGTTTTTACTTCCTTTGGGCTGTGCAAAGGCTTTAATACCTAGAGAATAGAGTTAAATAAATGTATTGTCTTAGCTATTTGGTTTATACAAGCCTGAAATATTTTAATTATAACCTCCTTTTTCTATCTCCATAATTAAGAAGCCAGATGTCAAGTAAGCCCAACACAGGTTGATCATAGACTCTCCATTAGTTTCAAGAAATCCACTTATAATTAGAGTTTTTTCTTTTTCTCCTTTGTTTTGCAGAACAAGAAGAATGTGTTAACTGCACAGACGAATGCCGAGTACTTGGTCATTCTGACAGGTGTTGGATGCCACAGTTCCCTACAGCCAGCCAGGCTGAGAATGCAGATTATCGCACAAATCTCTTTGTACCCGCAGTTGAAGCTAA
This sequence comes from Tinamus guttatus, assembly GCF_059628265.1. Lineage (NCBI taxonomy): Eukaryota > Metazoa > Chordata > Aves > Tinamiformes > Tinamidae > Tinamus > Tinamus guttatus. The sequence goes on along the minus strand of NW_028289020.1, from coordinate 81,289 downwards.
TGTTGAGACTGAGACTTATGAAACTGTGAATCCCACCGGGAAAAAGACTTTTTGTACATTTGGGAAAGACAAGAGAGAGCACACTATTCTCATTGCCAATGTTAAACCTTACTTAAAAGCCAAACGTGCCCTGAGTCCTCTGCTTCAGGAGGTTCCCTCAGCATCAAGCAGCCCAACCAAGACATGCATTGAGCCTTGCACCTCAACAAAAGGACCAATGGATGGTTGCGAAGTGAAATCAGGAGCCTTGGCTGAACCAAGCAGCCAGTATTTGTCAACTGACAGTCAGTATCTATCTCCCAGTAAACAATCAAAAGACGCTCCTCCATTCATTGCGTCAGACCAGATGTCCAGGGCCTTTGCTGATGTACATTCCCGAGTGAGCCGAGACTCGAGCGAGATGGACTCAGTTCTGGAGCAGTTGGACCGCTCAACCCGGGATCTCGGCAGGGAGTCAGTGGATGCGGAGGAAGTTGTTAGAGAAATTGACAAGCTCTTGCAGGACTGTCGGGGAAGCGACCCTGTGGCCGTGAGGAAGTGAGGGGGAAAATACGGACAGGCTGGCAGTTACGTTCCTCTGCTGCTGATTAAAAAATAAATAAATAAAATAAAAATCCCCTGGTTGTCACAGATTTACAGGAATGAAAGAAGACCAATGCTGCTTTAAGGCTTTTAGTGAACATCTGAAGTGCCCACAAGTATGTTCTTTTCACTGCTCTTTCTTTTTGACAGATAACACTGGTTTCATTTTGACCAAACTTTCATTAGGACAGAGCGAAGTAAATTAAGAACTGAAGGAAAGAAGGAAAGACGGTGCCATTTTGACAATCTGATAGGAAGAGAAGTTGTGAGAAAGGTGGAATCGGAGTACGTCTGATACTTTAAGACTGTCCTCAATAGCTGATGCTGACTTTACTGTTTACGCAAAAACCCCAAGAAAAACAGGGTTGAATTATTCTGATCTGTGGTGGACTTCCAGCAGCCACCACAGGCTTCTACTGAAAGTCCTAAAAAAGAGTTCTTGTAGTAGTCCAAGCGACGCCAAACATTAACATTCATTTGTGGTATACATTTATGTACAAAGTTATCTGCCACATGATAATGAAATGGAAAAAAAAAAGAAAAAAAAAGAAAATAAAAAACATTCCAGATCATTATTCAGCAAAACATATCCTGATCATTAGTAAAACACCTCATATCATATTAAGGTTAAATGTAAAATGATATAGTTCATTTTGTCCTGCACACACATAAGCTAATTCACTTGATAAAAAAGAAGAAAAGAGATTTTAATATCTATTTAGCATTTTAGTGTCCAACAAACTTTAAATAGTTAGCGGTAAGTTTTAAACAATCCTGAGGTAAAATAAAAGTTTGAAAAAAAAAGTTACCTGTAAGGGTAATACACAAAATAAATTAACATTATTAACACTTTTTTATTCTTCTGTGGACACTAAAATAGCTCAGGAAAGTGAAAATGTCTTAGACATCCACACAAATCACATGATCATTTAAATGTGCAAATGTAAGAAGATTCAGTGTGTTTACATCAAATGACATATTTTTATTGATTTATTGCAGATTCAGTGCATATGAGCCAAAATGTTGAGTGTATAAGAGCTATATTGTGTATTTTATTAAATTAATATATAGTTGTGTTGCAAAAATATTTGGGCTTATATTGTAAATGGCAAGTGTTGCCTCAGTAGCTGTCGAACTCTATGAGTTTTGTTTTTTCCTGCTTCCTTTTCCCCATGGATTGTGGGAAGCAGCGCCTCAGAGCAAAGTCTCTTGTTTAATGTATGGTCTACGAAGTACTGCAGTACATAATCTGTTCAAAATGTGTTTGAGTGAGCTGCTGGAGCTAACGGAACGGCCTACACATACATCCATCAGTCATGGTTATGTGCAAGTCCTTGTAGAAGCCTTTATTGCAAACCCATGTTTAATAACAACAATTACACTTGAACCAACACCTGGAACCTCCTTGTTATTTTCCAAGCACATGCAGCCAGCCTGTTTGATGTAGGATACTTGGTTGACTTCTCGATATCACCACTACCACTACTTTCAAAGTTTTGTTATTAAGTTCAGAGAGCTAAAAAACCTGACAGTGCCATTGTGGCATGAGCAGCATTTTATCAAAATCTGTCGAAAGTGGAATTGTTTACTGAAGTTCTAGGTATGGGCTGCTTATTTTGGGGTTGTTTTTAGTTTTATTTTCAGTTGTTCTGAAAACTATTTGCAGAGCAACTTGGGAGATAATTTCTACTTTTATCTTATTTATTCTAAGGGTATTTCTAATGCATTAGAAAAATTCAAAATTATCTTTAGATGAAAATGAAGAAGTAGCAACAGCGCACGTTCAAAATGAAACAAACAAACAAAAAAAAAACACACAAGAAATAAACACAGAAGAAAAAAGTGTTTAATCCAGCATTTGCTCCTTGTATACTTCAGATACTCTGTTAGACATACCACTATGACACATTGTTTAAAAACAGTGTCTGGGTTATTTTAGTTTTAAGCTATATTATGCAAACATATATGAGAGGTTATTTAATTCAGGTTGGCAATCTCAAATCCCACAAAGCCATACTTTTTATCAGTTTAGGAAAGTAAGTTAAATGGCAGCTGATTTTGATCTTGGGATTCCTGTCAAAGGGTGATCTTGACTAGTCAGTCCTACAATGAATTGTCTTTGGTTGTTGGAGACACCCATTCTGAAAGTTTGCTCTTAGCTCCTGCTGTTAAGAAAGTCTACAATTATGTGTGAACAAAGGCTCTTGTACATGTTTATCAAGCTACTCTCCATGTTTTGGACAATTTATGTATCTGAAATGTGGTGTTGTCTGTGTTCTACAATTTCTTTTTTTGTTTGTTTTCAGCCAGGAGACCCAGGATTGATTTTGCTTGATAGCTTGGTAGCTTGAAGTTCCATAGTGGAGAGGATTTCTTATTGTTTGACCAGTCTCTTATATGTATACTTCTGTGGTGCCCATCACTTCTGTGTCTGTGCACCAAGTCTTTAGCTCTGCCAGTGAGATCCATTATTCAGCAAAATCCAAGCCAGTATTTAAATGCAGTCAAGTGATGGAGATTTGTGTATTTTATAAATGATTTTAACACTGAGTAACCAATTGTACAATTCATTGTATGTGTCTGAAGACATAAAACACAACATTCTGAGAAAGGGCTGTGCCAATGTAAGAGAATTTACCTTAAGGCTCTCTGTCACTAGTGATTTACTAGCTTTAGCTGTTTAACACATTATCTGTATTTAGTACTTATTATTTATTTACCACTCTAAAGTAATTCAGAATTCATGACTCACAGCTTTATAGATGAGTTTAGGAAATCTTGCTTTTATTTAATTTGGTTGACAACTTCCCTGTGTTGTAGATTTCTGGCATACTTCTTCCAGCAAGGATATCCCATCTTATAAAATCTGTTTCCTAATATGGGATTGATACATAAAGAACCAATAAACCAGCAGATGTGACTTTTCCTGGTTCAGTCAAAATTAACGTGATCATCTATGAAGGAAGTTACATACCGAAAAGAAGTAAAATCTTGTTACTTCTCAGTGTCTCTGCTATTACCACTGAAGACAGAGACAGCAATGAACAATGAAACTTATGAGCTATTTCTTTCATTTCTTATGTACATGCTTTATAGAACTGAAAGAAAATATCCATCATGTGACTATAAAGAGAATGGCTGAGGTAAGGGAAAGCTTGTTAAGTAATTAATAAAATTGTACTGTACACTGTGAGTAGAGATAGTAGAGACAATTATATATATATATATATTTTCATTAATGACAGCAAATATCTGGGAGCTTATTAAATGGTCGTCCAATCAGATTAGGAGTCAAATCAGACTTTTCCTTTTTTTTTTTTTTTTTTTTTCTTGGAATACTTATCAGGGAAGAGATTATCCTGAACTGTGATTTGACATTTGAGCATACGGGTTTCCCAGTCAAAGTTACACCTAGAAGTGAAGCATTTGCTCGCAGTGGAACAAGAGACATCATTCAAACAAGCTTTCAAGCTGTTTGTTGCCTAATGGAAGGGAAATTGCTGAGGTCAAGAAGTAGTCTGAAGCCTAGCATAATATACACCCACTCATTATTCTTTAATTGCATTCTTTTGACATCAGGCAGTGATTATTAGTGCATAAATTCAAATGGGAGTTTTGGCTATCAAGATTTGTTGATTTAAAGTGTAATTGAATGAAACCTGATTAAGGTTTTGACTTCTCTGGCCCAATTGTGCTACAGGTTGGCAATTCACATTTATCAGCCCCTGTGTCCCCATATGGCTCAAAGTTGCACCAATTGATCGGTGAATGACACACACACACACACACAAAAACAAACAAAAGCAGCATACATTGTATGGTTTATCTCAACCGCTATTGTTTAATGGCTGTGTTTAATGTGACCTATCTGGAAAATGAGGACTACGAATAAAAAGCAATTACTAATAGTGGTGTTGCCTGCTTTTGCATTCATTAACACAGAAGAAATGTGTTAAACACTGCATACCACAGGGAGCCTGATGGTAATTACTTTGGAAAAGCAACTTGTGGCAATGCAGCTGTTACAGCTAGTTATCAGTTTGCCAAAAAAAATGACAGTTCCTGCTTCATTTATTAGAATTGTGTAACCATTTTCTCTCAACAGGAAGATGGTGAAGAGTTTTCATCAAGCTGGGTAGGTTTATCTTTTAAGCAGCTGATGTGCTGAATCCCTACAGGCTGTTATTTGCTCACAGAAATATGGTGCTGAATAAAGCATAGTTTGGTTTAGTACACTGGTGTGAGTTCACCAAAAGCACTATAAATGAGAGTGTAAGATCTCAAAGACTGTCAGCCTGACATGAAAGATGAAAATACTGCCTGAGTGTGCAAGTGGAAAAAATATTCTAAAGGATATAAAGTTTCTTAAAAATGCATCTTCCTCAGGGTCTTCAGTATTGGAGGTAAATAATTTCATCCATGTTACTGTGAACAACGTGACAAAATGCTAGGAAAAAATATGTTTCTCTCATGACTGGTTGTCTGAGGATGTTGTTATAATTTATTACTTCTGTTAGCCCTTTTTCTTTTTTCTTTCTTTTTTATTTTTTTTTAAGAAATGTTCTGTCTGAATATCATGATGGCTTCTTCAGACTGTGTGTCCTTTTCTATTTGCTCCTATGTGATATAACTGGCATAGCAAATAGTGTAAAGTCTCCACACACTGAATGTTTATTACCCATAATATATATACATATATATATATAAAGGCATTGCTTTTGACAAATAAATTGAGTTTTCATCTGTTCAGAATACAATAAGAATTATGGAGATATGTGCCAGTCCTGCAGGCTGAATTTACCCATCGCATGTTTTCTGCAAGACTCTTTGCCAGAAAGAAAACTAGCCTACATCTAATTAGCTGACTATCCTAGACACTGAAAACCCCTATTGTTTCCTTCCTTTCTTTCTGCTATATATATTTGTCTTTCTACAGGCTGAATTCCAAAATTTAGCAAGCCACTGTCTGTGCAGAGTCCTGCCAGGATGTACCTTATGCCGCTGAAGGCCTCATTGGACATGGGATGTTGCTGTCTTGCTGTCTTCAATTGTGTGTAATTCAGAGCTTGGCTGGCTCCACAGTATATGTAGAACAAGTCATAAACCATCCTGGCTTTTCTTTACCCAGAATACAGAGTCATTGATTTCTCATTTGGAAAGTGGCCAGTCTATCAAACAGAGATTTTTAGATCTCCTTTAAGCCAACCACATATAACTGCTTCAGGGTGTTCACTCATGGGATAAAGATCCTATCCTCATCCTTTATTGAGTCTAAGACATGAAGGCAGCTGAAAGCTTATTTCTTCAGTTAGTCATGTTTCCCTAAAAAGTGAAATTTCTCCAGGAGAAATAAAGGATGGCTCTCTGCTGCATGTATAGCGTGAACTGTGAAAGGTCACCTTACTTTCAGTAGTGCATGTGGAAATGGATCAGGAAATTAATGACCCATCTTAGAATTTTCTGCGATGTATATTTCATAATGCATATGTTACAACTCAGAACAGAAAGCACAGTATCTCAATATATTTATTACTGATGATCCCCAATAGTGCCTGGCTTCAGTTTAAGTTTTGGGGAAGCATTTTTCTGTCATTGGAATACTGATTCCTTTTTAATTTATCTTTCTATTTTTGTTTTTATTTATTTTTTTACTAAATGTATATCAGTCAATTTGGGAACCCTTTGTTAGTTTTAAGAGTGAAAATAATAATAATGCTCTAACACGTACACCGTTCCATTGTTTAGGCTGGAGGTATTAGTTTTTGTTTGGACAAGACTCTAAAATATCTGTAAACATTCTGTGATTTATCTTAGCAAAGAGCAAGATTGCAGACAGGCTTTGAAACATTTAGATCGTGATCTACTGAAATAGAATAATTAAAATTCCATCTCTGAAAATATTTTCCTCCTAGTGCCTTTAAAATTAAATCTATAGATATCTTATTAAAGAGCACCTATTGACTTACCATCAGAAAACTAAGGGATCGGGGAGTCAGTTATCCTCAGTCCTTGACATTTAACTTTTTGCAAGTTAAAAAACATTTAAGCTGTATCTGCAAATCAGCTGATTGCTACTGCAGTTCAGAAAACATATTCGTAGTATGTTTGCAAGAAGAAATACTCTTCAACAAATCTGCAATTACATTTTGTAATGGCTTCAATTTTTCCAGCATTTTAGGGGCAATCACATGCAGAACACTTTTCAGTGGTTTAATTTGAAAGTGATAAAAATGGATTTCTAGGCTGAGATCAGAATTAAGATGGAAACACCATAACTGTCTGACCACCAAAAAATGACATTTATCTATTGCTGTTACTACTGTCTAAAGCATTTTTTTCCCATGCATCTCTTTATTTAACCTTTTTTTTTTTTTTTTTTTTTTTTTTACAGTGCAATTCATGGGAGACTTCTACTGTGATGCTAGATGCTATAATTATTTTTGCAACAACCCCTTTCAGTATCGTTACCATTCCCTCCTTTTCTGTGTACCATCAACTATGTAATGTAAAGTCCATTTAAAACACGGTGTTGCAAATTTGCTTACACTGTGGAGATACTAGAGGCGATGATAGTCTTCATGACTTAAAGTTCTTTCACACTTTATACCATATAGTCAATACCTACTAATAATATTGTTAGGTGATATTTCCATTTCTTTTTTTAAAATTGTAATTTAGGTATCAGCTCTAAATCAAGCTGTTTCTCTAATAAGCAGACATTGTTATTGAAAATTCCTTTTCCTCAGTTTTTTTTTTTTGACTGAAAATGTGACAGAGTCACAATAGTTGATATGTATATTTTATAAAGCTGGTATATTTTGTGTTTTCTAAATATAGCATAGAGCTTAAATATTTCATTATCAGTATATGTTTAGGGGCATCCTACACTAGATGACAAGTTGTATTGATTTTGAGTTTGAATTTGAGAAACTGAGTTTCAGTGCTGAAAGAAATAATGGCCATAGGTCTGATTTTCTTTTGTATTATTCCTCATCCTGAATGGAAAACAAAATGAATACAAGTCACTGTCCTATATAATTTAATATGGATTTGTAAAACATGAAGTGAATGCAGTAAATAGAAAAGAACGCATATGAAATTATTTTAATGGTATTATGGTACCATCACAAGAGATTTAGAAAAGAGATTAGCAACTGTTAATATCTTTGACCACAAGACAAATTACTTAAAGCCATTAAAGTTCAAGGTCCCTGCTAGAAGAAAGTGTCCGAAAAAATAGCACAGTCCAGTCACTGGTCCTCTGTTTTTTATTTTGCAGAAATCTAGAGAAATTAGTATTGTGTTTCCATAATAACCTCTGTAGCTCCATGTATCTGTGTGAGTGAAAAAAGTTCCCTGGTATGCTACCTAGAGCTGCAATGCTATCTTAGCATAATATGCTTAGTTGACTTTTTTTTTGGGAATCAAATATGGATAGAAAGTGGATTTGTGCAGTTATCTATATTTTTGTGCATCTGCAATATAAAGAACATCAATCTCTTAAAAGGAAAAAGAGTGATTTATTTCTTATTTCTTAAAAAAGTTATTTAAAAATAATCTCCAAGAAAAGAATTCAAAAAAAAAAAAAAAAAAGGAATGTATAGGAAATATGGTAAATATGGCTTTGCTCATGAACACATTTTTCTCCACAGCTCAGCTGTTTAAAACTGTTAATGACCGTGAATATATCACCATTCTCTTCTAAATTCAACAGATCTAATGGGCTAAAATAGAAGAGAGGAATGGAAGATTCAGGAAAGACAGCTAAAAACAAAAGCGTGACAAGTACACTTGGTGTCTTCATTTCCAAAGAAATTCTCTTTTTAAAAGGTTAATTCCCCAACACTTATAAAAATCTTCACAGAATTCCTAAAACCCAAAAGCCCTGCAGAGGTCTTTGTGGTTGAAGAAAGAAATCAGTATAATAGAAGACAGAGAATATGGTGTTTCCAGCAAATTGCCAGTCCTTAGCACTTCTTTAGCTCAGGTGAAATACCAGGTTCCCAGCTTCTTATTGAAACAGTGGTAGAAGTAGGAAAGACTGGAGGTCATTGGAACTGAGTGTTCTTGTTTGAAAACATTTTCTTGGAGACTTGCCAAGCTTAGTGTTGGATTAAGAATGTAAAACTGAGACATGTCTGCTGATAACTAGTAATTCCTCTAGTCCGAGTTGCTGCTCACCTCCCCTCCTGCCTGGATGTAATCCAAGCTTCCAAAGGCAACGACAATATTCAACAGTGAGGAGTCGTCAGGTGCTGCTGCCAAATCTTGGAGCCCATAGCTTCTTGCAAGAGGATGCCAGCTCTCCTCATTCTCTCTATTCCCTGCAACCTGGGTATTTATTTGGTACACAAACGCAAGAAAATGTTGGTCCGCATTTCTAAGCCGTGAAGGGTGGTCTGGAGAAAGACCAGCCCTTGTTCAATCCACACGGTGGTTAACACAGAATGCATTTTTGCAGCCAGAAAAAAATGCAGGTAGAAATGTATTTAAAGAACCACCTGTTTGCTCAGCGTGGGGATTTATTTAATTATTATTTTTGTTTCATTTTATAAATAATCCAGACAGGCTTCTCATTGGCAGAGCTAAAAGCATGTACATTTTAACTGCAGCATAAATATTAATCATAATCACCAGTCCGGGCTGAGGATTTTATTTGGCATAACATGCGCAAATATGCAACGATTATATAAGAATGAAAGTTATTATGAGCGGTAATTAATACACTGTGTTACCAGCTGACTCAAAGCACTTTGCTCAGTATCCTCAACTTTAAAGACTGCATCAAAGTGGCAGCAAAGAGTATACGAAATTCAGTAAAGCACACCATCAGCCCTAGAATTTCTCCTGTAGTAGCGACTAGCATTACCATCCATGACGTGTTCCAGACTTGCTGGATTTTACTTGTGCTGGAATCCTGCTGTATAAAAAGAAAGCACACAAACACAATATAATTGCTGATTTACCACTGCTGCTTGATCTAATTTAGTTCTTAATTGTTCGTTTGCATAGCAGAATTTGCATTTTATTTCACAGAAAATGTTATTATTCCACCTGCCCTACTTCACATAAGATATTGGAAAGTGGAGTCAATGGTACAAGCAAAGGAGTTAAAAATCACTTACCTTTACTAAAACATCTTAAATATTGAAGCAGAAGAGCATAAAGACTGAACCATTTTTATACCCCCAAAACACACCCTGGTTTCCATGTCCCTCATTTCCAGTTTTATTGGGCTTCCACAATTCAGGAGAAGTAATTTTCAGATGTGCTGCTATCACATGCCACCATCCTTGTAAAATTTTATTCATTATGAAGACTGTGACAGAGAATGTGCAAGATATATGCAGACATACAGTGTCTTATCAAACTGTAACATCACTAAACATAACTATCTTCCTATTGACTTGGACCTCATCCAAGCACTAGAGATCACAGGCAAATCACAAACTATTTCTCCCTGCCCACAGGAAGGTGATCAAAACAATAACAAAATAAGGATATTTTTGATCGTCAATTTATATATATTTTTTTATATTTTAACACTTGTTTCAAGGCTCAAATCTTAGGAGTGACAGCTGTCATTTTAAAGGTGACTCATTGCATTCATTTGCAGAGTTCCCTAACAGATGGAAAGGTCTTTGTTTCCCAGGGAACACTGTCAGGTTATGATTTGCAGAGCTTTTAATCATTTTAACAAAACTTGTACACATCTGTCAATTACTCCATTCAGTGATGTTAATAATACAGCAATCTGAGATGACAAAGAACACTTTTCTTTTCATGAAACCACAACTTTTCCATCAAGCTGGGAAGAGGAGAACAAAAATACTTTTGAAGAGCAGTTTTCTTCCACAGAAATGAATATGAGTACCGGTATTTATAATAACAGTGAAATTTTATTTTCATGGTACCTGTCCACAGAGCTTTCTTCCTCTCCTCACAAGCTACAGTGAAGCTATAAATCATTAAAACATACAACAGATAAAACATGACAAGCTGGAATCACATGAATAATTAAAACTAAAGTCACTGTGCAGAACTGATAATTTTGGTCAGGTACAGAATAAAGGCCTTCGCTGTGGTATTTTCTCCACTCCTGATGGTAAGCACTTCAGGCTCTCAAGGCTTCAGAGTTGAGACAGCAGATGTATTCACTGGATCTGCTTCATGACTAAAACCCAGCTCATTTATACATTATAACCCCGGCCAAATATTTATTTGTGATGGTATTATACGTTACCTACACTGCAGTTGTGCAGTGTTTACAGAGCAATGCTTAATATGAGCAAAACCCTAAATGTTTAAAAAGCTTAACAAATCAAAAGTATTTCCACAATATCTCGTAGTTTTATTCCTCATAGAGTTACATTCATTCTTTGCAATATCTACTACAAAATCTTTTAGTAAAATAACCACCTTGGTTATACTACATTTACAATGTAACTTCAAATTAACTGCCCCTCTCAGAAGACTTTGAGGTTTCAGAGACACGTCACTTTTAGGCTCTTCTCTCAACAACACATTTTTGCGTCAAAGGAAGAAATCAGTATTAATTAATATTATTACAATAGGGCTTGCAAATCTTGAGGGAAGGAGACACAGCTACTTTCAATGCATTGGACAGATAGGTGGTGAATTAATACCTATTTCAAAGTGTTTATGAAAACAAAAAAATACAGACAATCCAATGTTTTGGAGAGAGAAAATCTTATTATCCTCAGATCAGTCACAGCAAGAGTAATAAGACTTGGAGAATTTATAGATCACAGTCTACACAAGTGATAAGTGATGGAACTGGGAATTTGACTTAGATTTCTCTAGAAGACCAATCCAGACCTTGAGCAGCTACAGCCACCTTTTTATCTTCTTTTCAAAGCCTAGGCAGATTATGGATTTGAAATTGGTCTCTGTACTTCTTCTAGAAGTAAACTGTATTCCACAATAGTTTGATGCTTTCCCCAGCCTTTATTGCTTTCTCTGTATATTTGATATGCTTGCCTTATTGTTATTCTACGGACAAATTAGTAAGCAAGGGTGTTTCCCAACATTTTCTTTCTTAGATCTTAGAGATCTAAGATTTTTGACATCTCAGCATATAGTCTCTTGGAAAGAGTATGGACTACATTCAAATGCTATTCTGTAAAGTAAAATAAGTGGCAGCTGGCACCATACAGTTTTGTTATAATGAAAACATGAGGTGGTTGCCATTACACAGTCCTGCACTAATGAGAACAGTAGGAATCTAGCATTACAATGGTCTAATGAAAACAGGAAATGGCTGGCATTAGGTTGGTATAATGAAAACAGGAGGTGGCTGCCATTACACTTATACAATAAATAAATTAAGATTCCTGGCCCTAGCAATCTCATCAACATTATATATGGCCTTAACGTGCAAGACGCAGGCTTACACAAAGGGAGCACAAGCGACTGTAAAGAGCGCTTTACAACACCTCGGAATTAAGAGGGTGTCATTTTCTTGCAATTTATGGGGTTTTTTTTGGTGGACTTGTATCAGTGAAATGGGGAGATGACTTTAAAATTTGACAAATAATGTAAACAGACTCTTCCTTTTATTTAAATATACAGAAAGGCAGTAAAATTTCTGCTCTCGATGCTGCTAGAAGGTAAAGGTTAAAAGCAGCTTCCTGAAAGTGGATTTTAATACTACAGCAGTTTTAATCAGCCTCCTACTCCCCCCACCACCCCTAATTTATGCTAAGTTTCCAGTCACTAAAAATACTTTGGGGTGTTGCACGTTACAGAGAGAACAAGAGGAAAAATACATGCTGGGAAAAAAAAGGGGAAAAAAGATAAAAGAAGTTGAGCACAAAATCAATCATTCAGCTAATGGGCTTTCTTCTAAGAACAGAAAGGTCAGGTGTTTTTGTTCCTTGTTTTTCAAGCTAACCTCTCTCGTTGAGCTTTTTTTTAATTATTATTGCAGAAGAGTGTCTTCTGGGTAGCTCTTAGCCAATAAATACACAACCATCTTCTCTTTTATTGTGACTTTTACAGCCATCAGAAACTGATTGATTCTCACTCTTCTTAATCTGGCTGCATTCACCATAAAGTTCGTATAGTTCAAGGCCAGTACATTAAGACACTGCATCAATCCAGGTCTACGGTACCTTTCAGTCCCTTAGCTCTCCATTTTTCATCTTCAAGCCCAACCACATCTTTTCTGGACACTTTCCATCAAAACTAAGAGACAAAATGAAGCAAGAAAATGTATGGGGTATAATTTTCAAAGCAGCAATTAATGTGCTCGAATGTTCCAGCATAAAATGTTGCACTTCCCACAGCCTCGTACTCTGCCGAGAGCTTTAGCTTCTGTGTTCAGAGTGCAGTGAAAATATTCCAGTCAGGTACCTCTGAGTGAAACAGCAGTATGATGCAAATAAGGAACAGATAATCAAATCAAACTTTCTAATCGAGTTTTGCTATGCTGACTCTCTTATTTCTCTCTAGCCTGCAGTTTGCATGTTGTTTTACAACACTGCGGAATTACCTTAAATAGTAAATACTTGCGAGTTTATAGAATCCTGTCATGTTCCACATATATTGGAGAAAGAACGAAGAAAAATAATCTTCTGGTGCTATTTCTATTATTATTACTTTAATTTCTTTGTTTCTTTGGTGTGGTACAGATTGAATCCTTTGGAAGGGGGGAGTAGGAGATAAATAAAACAGGATGAGCAAAGCCAATAAATCTTTATCTTTTTAAAATTATTATTTTTTTTACTTTCTTCATCATACGACGAAAAAAAGAAACAAAAAGAAATATTCGCACCTTACCATATTTTAAACTAAGATGTGTGGCCCTAAGATGGGCACATGCTTTAGAAAATCTGATGCTCGGAGTTGTGTGTTCAAGCCAACGATGTGGCTTAATCGAGATAGGAGGCGACTCGTGCCATGCATCTCAGATTAGGGCTTGGCCCTCAGCCATTAATGCTGGCATCCCAGGAACTGCCTCAATCCTCTGCCAAACTTCTGCTGGGATTTGAATTCACTGAATCTGACTCTCAGCTTTTAATCCCCAAAAGCTCTTTGAATTGTGGAGCCTGAAAAACATCCAGGTGGTGGTCCAGTCCTAACAGCGCCTGCATAACCTCAAAAGGCAGCAAATTAAGTTGAAGAGTTTTATTTACTCAGAAAGTTTATATCCCACTAGCGTGCAAGTCTGAATGTCAAAGCTTGCCCCTCCTCTCTCTATGGTGTTCATTATACTGCAAAGACAATAGTCATATTGCTTATTGCACGATCCTTCAAGTCATCTTGAAATATGTGTGATCTTACAAACATCATATACTATAAATCTACTTGACAGGTCTCATCGTTCTGTAAGCAGTATTTTTCATTAGCCAACTTTGCAGTAAAATGGCATTTTGCCCCACTTTCAGACTAACAAATTTTGTCAGGGTTGGCATCTTTATTGCATTAGCAAATATATCAGTCAATACCACCTGGTGTAATTGAGTCTTGTTATATGATTTAGATATGTGTTTAAGGTACGGATTTTTCAAAGTCAAATTTTCTGGCAGAAGGAATATTGTTTTAATAGAATTTTAGACAAATAGGTAGTGTATCACTTTAACTACAAGTATTGGTTCAACATAATGAATTGACCTTTCCTTGTATGATATTCAAAATCATTTATAACTGTGTTGTACAGAAAAAAAAAGCAGCATAAACCATTTGAATATGCTTGATTTCTATTTTATACTGTATATCAAAACCAGCACCTGACAGTCACAGTAGAATATGAATGAATATGACAGTGAAGTGACTAGTGAAGCCAAGGTTTTCGTTTTCTTGTAAATAATAAGGGGGGATAAACTCCCTCTTGGGTTTCTAAGCAAATAAGAAAAATGATGTCATGATAAAGGCGGATATATTTCAGTGGAATGCTGAAAATAAAATAAAATAAAATAAAAGTCTAACAGTACACACACACACACAAAAAAAAAAAAAAAAAAAAAAAAAAAAGAGAACAGGAATGTAAAAGGATTAAAACTGAGCCACATAGTTCAGATAAGCTACATTCTGATCCAAACCTTTCCCTTATTGTATTTACTTATAACAAAGGAGTAATTCTATTTTACTACAGAACTAGTTAATTAAAATTTTTCCATTTTTATGTGCATCTGTAATCTGGTTTTAGACAGTCCATTAAATTACAAATATTGAAAAAACATTTAGAATTTTTTTTTCCCTGTGATAATATTCTACTTCTATTTTCAGATTCAAGAACTCTTGTAAGAGCAGGATAAGCATTTAGAATGTGCTTATTTTAAGCAATTCTAAATATTGAATTTAAATCAACACGTCCCCACAGCAGATCACTCTCTGTCTTTTTTCACATTGTTTATTTCATTTCATTTGTGAATTATTCCTACATGTTATGTATCTATTCCTGTCATTCCCCAGATATAAAATACAGGATTACTCAGTTTTAAGACACTGCATACGTGGATGATAAATATTGAAAATTTGTAAACTGACCATAAAAGCTTCACAGTTTAGATACAGCCTGGATTTTCAGTGTACACAAAAGCTGGTTTACTATAGCATGTAGTTGTGCCAAATCCAATCAACTAAGTGGAGCTTGCCCTAGTCAATTCTTGGGACATCTCCAAGGAAAACATAAGAGCTCTACTAAGTAAACTGGATTGTTTACCAGGTGATACTGTCCTTTTCTCCTAAGTCAATATTAAACTAATCAATATTAATCTAAATTTTTTTCACCTGACAAGATCTGTGCCATTTCAGAGCTTATGGCATGAGCTCTGCACTTGTTCTCTTTCTTTTCTTACGTTGATTTTTTATTTGGTTTGAATTTTAATATAGAGAGTTGCTGAAGGTAGTGTCATCTGGAACATTCTTAACTTCTATCATGTAACTTTAAGGGTAGCAGAAACTGAAGCTGATGGTCCAAGCTGCCTTGTCTAAAGCCACATTTCTACAGCCACTCTGATTTGAGAGGAATGGAGAACTTGTCTTGCCCTGATCTTCTTGTTTTTTCTATTGGAGGTAAAAGCATGTCATTGATTATTAATAGCCCGATGGTAGTTCTTCCAGATAAATTACATTTACTCCTGCCCTCTTTGGATCAGTCTTCGGTTTGGATTAGCCAAAGGAAGAATACATATCTTCAGGAAAAAAAAAGCTGGAGCTCTTTCCAGGAATGGTGCAGTTGTGTTTGTTAATTCCATGTGGGGGAAAAATAAAGTAAATCAATTTGACTTTTTATCTAATTATCTAATAAAGGTCAAAAATAATTGACTGGAAGAACCATGCATATATCATAACTAGAATTTGTGCAGTTGTTAAAAGAATTCAAATGTTCCAGAGAATATTCCACGGTAGAAACAGCTTTTCCTAGAACTGCTACAAGACACACACTGTTTTAGCAAGTAGAACATTTCTCTGTATTTGAGGATGAAATATATTTCTTGGAAGTTTTGGAATGGACAGAGAAAAAACGTTGCTTATAATCTTGTAAAACTTCAGTTTCCCCTTGACCATTTGTGCATATTATTGTCATACATGCAGACAAACACTTGAAATCAGACAATTTTTAATTCATATATGGTCTAGGGGTATTTCCACAAATCTTAGCTTTTGGGTACCAAGCACACTATATGTCCCTAAAACAATTCTACTGGTAGTATTAAGGCAAAAACACTTTTAGTCTTGAGTGCCTTTACTCCTGTATGTCCACAGCATGTATATAGATTACAAACTCAAAGAAGAGTAGTAGTCAGTATCTTTACTTTTTCATATAGATTTTTGAAATAAATGAGTAAAGTAACAACTTTTAAAAAGAAAAAGAAACAAAGTTACAATTCAATACTTCAAATTATTGACAATTAATGAATAGAAGTTTAGACCAGCAAACTTTTTTTCCTAATTGATGTAGACCAAATCCTTGTTCTTTTTTAATTAAAACAATACAGAAGGCCTAAAAAAATCTAATCTGATATATACCTATACAACAAGAAATTCTCCTCTTTAAGAATTTGAATGTCAAGAGCAGTCCTTCCCATGACCACGACTCCTACCAACATTCATCTAGGACTTAACCTGTAAAATTTCTTAACTTCAGGACTTCTCCTGGTGTAGCCTGTACTCTCAGGAAATTTGCAGATGACATTAAACTGAGAGGAATAGCCACTATCATGACAAATGTCAGAACTCCATCCAAAGAAACTGCAATAAACTTGGACACTTGTCAAAAACAAAACTCAGGAGGTCCAGTAAGGAAAAGTGAAAAGTTCTGAAGCTTGGAGTAAATAATTCTATGCATCAATTCAGGCTAGGAAGGAACTGCCAGAAAAGAACTGGAGGATAGGGATATACCAGGTTGGAGATAAGACAACAATGCTCTCTGTTCCTGCATAAGGCAAACCATATTCGGAGGACTGCAGACAGAAGTTCAGGGGAAATAATTATTTCTCTCTACTTCGCACCAGTGAGGTCACACCTGGAATATTGCACCCAGTTTTGGCCTCCACAGTTCAAGAAAGGAGAATAAACTGGAGACATCCCAAGGAGAGTGGTGAAGATGGTCAGGGCCACCATATAAGACCTGTGAAGGGAAGCTGAGGGAGTTGAGGTGATTTAGCCTGAGGAAGAAGACACAAAGGACTTCTGCTTATATCTATTTAAAGACCAGTTATGAAAGTGATGCACCCAAAATCTTCTTCGTACTGCTAGATGTAGCAATGGCAATAAGTTGTAGCGTAGGAAATTCAAATTGCACATTAAGAAATGGCAACAAAAAATTCTGTAAGAGAGTAGCACAGCCCTAGGTTGTTTTGCCTAGTGAGGCTGTGGACTCTATCCATGGAGGTGTCCAAGAAACAGCTAGAAAAAAATCAAGTCTGACTGGCTTAATATTGGTGATGATAGTTCTGCAGCAAGGAGCAGGTTGGACTAGATGGCTTCCTGACATCTCTACCAACCACCATTTCTATGGGTGTATGAAATTCCTGGAGCACCACGAAATGGGCCTGACTGAAATACGAGTGTTGGTAAGGTAAGTCAAGCAAAACTTCTTAGGTAGAACTGGGGTTGGAGATGTATGGTAGTTAACAGTTCTCGCCTAGGGAAAACCTTAAGTCTGGTCTTAATATCACGTAAGGGACTATCTAAAAGTCCCTTGTTCCACATTTCATCAGATAACAGGCAGCATAGACAAAGCTTAAAATTCAGATTTAAGTTAACTTTCCTGACATTTTATCATCATAGTGTCAAGTCCCTGAGGACACTGAGGTTCCTGCCCACCACCGAGTCTCTGTCACTGTCCAGTCACAGCCTCAGCCCAGCCCAGACTGGGGCCTTCATTCACTGCCCCACGATGCTGCAGTGGGTGCTGGCTCTGGCTCTATCCCTGCTCAGTCATGGTCCTCATGAACCACCTCAGATGCATCTAAAAGCTGAAAAGAGTAATATACTGTCTACTCATTTCCCATCAAAATCATTATCTAATAAACATCCTGTTTGACAGGATTGTTAACAGCCCTTGGATCTGTCTTCCCTCTCATACCTCTGTAGAAAAGACTTGTACAAATTCCTAGCAGTTTGTCTCCCTTTACGACAAGAAAACAGTTGCTGAGTTTATTTCTGCTGTTTTACATGCTTACAGCAACCTTTCCTCTTTGTCACAGATTGCTTTTCCCATCAAGCAGTCCTTCTGAACCGGGCACAACAGCATTAGTTTCATCATCAGCAAAGAAAGAGAGAAATGAACACATAACAGAAACTTTCCAATCATTCCCATTCCTCCCTCAGAATAAAAACAAATAAATATCAGACATAAAGATTTATTTGAAACCAGGAACAATAAAACATACCTGTCTCTGTTTTATATTCAATCACTGTTCTTCACAATTTATTCATTAGATCAGGGAGACAGCTAGCAATTTAAATTACTTGTCACAGAGCTGCAGTATCCTGGGCCCCAAAGGTGTCCTTGCAGTGTTGGAGCTCTGAGGACGCCCTCCAGATTCAAGACCCTCTGAATGCAGTTGGCATTTAGAAACTTGTGGATTTTATTACATGCATATGAGTATCTAGCATTAGCTGAGATGTAGTAAAGCGCTGCCTCGTGGTTATACTTTTTTTTTTCCTCTTTATTCATCCAGCTTGCTGTCTGACAGTTTTCTAGACAATATCAAGAATGATGAGAGAAGAGAAGATACCAGATTTTCCTCCTCAGCAATATGTTGTGGCAACATTTCTGCTTGATCCTCCTAGCTTCAATAATTTGAGAACTCAGCCAACTTAATAATTTACCAAACCATTCAAACTGCAAAGAGAAGAAGTAAGATATGTGGGAGGCCTTGGATTTTTATCTGTATAGGACAAAACCTTTCAAAATTTTTTCTAAAGCTGTTTGTCTCCTTTGCTGAGAGAATGAAAGGGGAAGCAATTTCCACTCAGAGTATCTCAAAGTGGATCTCTCTGTCTATTATGCTTTCCTAAGATATATCTAAGTCGCCTGATAATATATGGCCACACTCAAGCAGGACCTGTGTGGCATAAAATGCAATTTGCATTCAGTGTAACACAGGGTTCCAAGCTTTTTTTTTTTTTTTTTTTTTTTACCAATCATTGTATTGTAATGTATATCCCTTTGTGATTGCCTCATTTATAAGGCTAGTCTTTTAGTAATTATTACCATCTGCTTAGCCCCCACTCAGCTGTATTGCTTTGGAGCCACCTGCAGTAGAGTACATAGAGAGATGAGTAGTCAGAGAAGATATAAAAAACCCCAGCTATGTTTATAAGAACTGGAGTTCTTCAGAACAGGATGTCTTCCTTTGATTCTTTGTATTTCACATACATGAAAGAAGGAACTGGAGACTAAGCATATAGGATCATGCCTTTCTTGGATACCATGTAAAAGAACAGATAAGATCTGGTCCATAGGGACTTTACCAGAGGAAAAAAAAAAATCTAGTTTCAGGCATAAGGGAATACTTCCCAAGCTTGAATGTGTATTCAGTATTCTCAAAGGAACCACATACAATTCAATTTACCATATGGATACGTGAAAATCTTTATTTTAGTAAAGGGAGATCCAGTAGGTTGTTTAGCTAAAGTGGTTAACAGTACTTGCAATTTTTCAGAACCAAGAAATTACCCATCTAGTGCATAATCCAAAAATTGTATCTTGTAATTCACCTTATTAGAGCCAAAGATAAACTTTTTCAGCTCCTTGAATTGCATTGTGTAGGGGCAGAACTGTGAAGAAAGTGAAACTTTTAAAACATCAGTAGTTCTATGAGGGTGTTTCTGCTAGTCTACCATATCTATCTACCATACATGTATGTTGACAAACTAAGCAATAGATGCTTATAACATATCTAAGCAATAGATGCCAATGCTAAGACACTGTTGCTGCACCTTAGAGAGGGAACTCTTCATGTAGCAAACCACTGCTAAGTACAACATCTCATCCTGACTGAACTCTAAAGGAAGTAAAGTCAATATCCACACTGAATCCTAAATGGGCAACAACAGTGGTGTAGATTATGTGTTTACACAATTTTCTGTCCAGGGCATTTTTTTTTCTTTTTCTTTTGAGCAAGATTAGGTATCTATAAAAATCAGTGCATGGTACAGCACAAATGCATTCATAGGAAGGTTAGAGCTAACAACTTCTGTGAACCTGCATATTTTTCTATCTTGGCAAAAATCCTAATAAGGATGTATGAAGAGGCATGAAGTGCCTTGTTCTCACCTTGATGAGCACTTAAAATGTAATTTACTGTTGCTCTCAATTATCATAGATTCCACAAGTGTTTACTATTTTTGTCATATTGGAACCTCAAAGCCAAATGATGATGAATGAATGTAATGATTTCTTCTGTTCTAACAGAAACCTGGTGTTAAGGCAAAATAAGATATTTAGACTAATCTGCATGACTTCTGCTTGAAACTTTAATACTGTCAAAAAGATGTGCTAACACTATGGCGAAAAAGATGCTGCAAAATGACAGACTTTTTTCCAGGGAATAAGTTATTTCTTAAAAAAAAAAGAAAAAAGAAAAAAAAAAAGCAAAAGGGGGGAAAGTGGCATATTTTCAAATATGTTATATGTTTTAATTATGTAGAAGATCTTTTTTAGTTGTGCAATTAGACCTCCATCTAGCACCCAAGCAATGGGTCCAAGTGCTTAGGAAGATGACAACTGTTGTGTATCTTCCTCATGAGCATCAATTTTTTCTTTTCTGTACGCAAAACCTACAACGGCTCTGAGCATTCAGTGAACATTACATGGATAATACTAAAGTTATAATTTACAGCAGTAATGGTCCTAGTATTATTCACTACTATCAATCACTATTCCTTAAAAATAAAAACATATAGTCAACTAACATTTTAACTTGCATATGCAGATAACGAAAATATTTCCATTCTACTAAATAGGATCAAAAAAAACCCACAGACTCAGTATTGACCTTAAACAGAACCTAGAAAATCTCTGCCTGATGCAGAAGGTCGAACTAGATGATTCTAGTAATGCTTTCGGGCCTCAATATCTATGAATATATGAAATCCTCCTACCTCAGAAAATGCTACAATTTCAAAATGCTAAGAGTCAAGAAGTAACCTCCTTTATGAACAGATTATTCTATAATTCTTCACTCTGGGGAAATACCGCAACTTCCACCGAAATGTTTTGCACTGGACATGTCAGAACAGAATGTCATGTTAAATAGACTCTCTTTGTTCTAGTGTGTCAGTATGCTCACATATTCATATAATCAGACTGCTACATGGATTTTTTCCTCAAGTTGTTTTGTTTCTAACAAAGATTCTAGATGGACTCTCATTTATTTTGTCCATAGATATTTGACAATTATATTTGCAACAGGAAGGCATTATTATTTAGATAATATTTAGGGATTAGTTTTGCAGTTGCTATGCTTTTTATAGTACTACCCTTTTTGTACAATTTTTTTTTTCTGAATGTCTGTTATCACTGACAATTTAAGGCAGTAAAAACTGTTTAGGCATCTGTATTTTATTTCATTTTGATGCTTTAAAAAATCACTTTAAGACAGAATATCTCCTGATATGCCTGTGCATAGCATCCTGCAGTGACTTAAGAACCCCATTTGAGAGTTTTGCTATTTAATATTAGAGGGAAGGCCACTAATCCATATGTATTTATAGGTATGACCTCTAACCAAAACCACACTATGTTGCTGAATAAAACAGGGTTGATGCCAGCCCTGTTCCCCTTAGGCTTCATAGTACAGACTGGTTCATGCTGATGTCATTCAGGGCCATCTCCTTCCAGATCAGACAGGTCTCATGGACACACCACTCATTCTCAGGTCTATTCTGGAGCCTATTTTGTGCCCTTTGGGTCACAGAATCTGAAAACTGTGTGTGTGGCTATGCTGATACAAATCATTTGAAATAATGTGTGGAGGGGATAGCTTACATGGCAGGAGCATACCAAAGGCATTCTGCTCTTGAATCCTGAATGACAAGAAATGTGAAGTGTATGAGAAAAAGTTACCTCATGCAAACCAGAAAACATATAATCTGCAGAATAAACAACTTTACAGGTTGATAATATATAATTTTAAGGGTAATATATTCTTTCAAGTTATTATGCTCCATCCCACCTTGTAAGTAATTAGTCTTATGTCCAGTGCTACCTGCAGTATTCATGCTGTCTGTCAGGTTATTCTTCTTAAATAGTATTGACAGTGTGTGTTTCTCCTTCCCTGTCCAGCTATAATCAAACTTATCAAAGGGGTTCTATTCTGGAGATTTGAGGGAATGCAGTCTCCATTCCTAACTCATGCAAGTCTTTGATCTGTCTGCTAAAAGTGCTCATTAGTGATGATGGACATGGCTTCAGAAGAAACCTGACCATCACTGCCTTCCTTTGATGATGTAGGGAATATAGATCACTATTTTTGTTTTAAAAAGTTCCTGTCTGTGGAACACTTTTGTTTTGGCTGTAATAGCCAAAAGTCCTAATACAGGTAAACTATATTCTAGGATACCCCAAACTCTGTGGGAGTTGGAAACTCCAGTATATCTGCATTTCTGGGTCTCAGAAAAAAAGTGTTAGAAAAAGATTTTCAATCTTGAGAGTGCATGTAGGGATCTAGAAACAGGCAGTGGCCGCACTGTTCAGGGTTAGAAAGGGAGGGAAAGCAGATCTCTGAGTTTCTTTGATTGTTTGATTGTTTTTTTTCAGCCTATTAGATTGGTGTTTTCATTGCCAGAATCTAAGGAACATATCTCTGATGGGTAGGGACTTTTGGGGATGCTAAGATTGTTGGGATTTTGGAGAACTGAGAAAGGAACTCAGAACATTCATTATCACCTACACTACTTTTTGGGAATAACCTCTGCCTAAACCACATTTAAGTTTTATCTAAGGTAAGCTAGTAAAATAAAAAATATATATTTTTTTTCTGATATGCACTGCAGTAAGCATATTAAAGCAATCAGGTGATGAGTAGAGTGATATCCAAAGAGATTCACAGCCCACCCTGAACAGTAATGAGCACTCACAGATGCAGCTTTTAACAGAAGCAACTTAACCTTAAAATCTGCAATTAAGACTGTGGTATCCAAGGAGACAGCTGTGAAAGATGCAATGGAGTTGCAAAATAAACAAGTTGTGGAGTGTCAGACTCATAAACTTGCCTGAAAGTAACAGAAAAAGCCAGGAGCAAACAAGGTACAAGTTGTTTTCTGCACTGTAATTCCTCACATGGCCTTAATGTTTTGCTATACATGTAAGCAATTCAGAAAAAGCAACCATAGAGAGTCATATTTACAAGATGTGTTACATTCCTTCAAGAAATAAACATATAAAGATAGAAAAAAAATGTATTCTAATGCGTTATGTGATTAATATTAGCAATGGCAATATTCAACAACAGTAAGTGAAATCCTTTTCCTTTTAGAGCACACAATTCAGGGTGTTACTAGATATTGGTTCAACTGCATACAGAATATGTCGAAGGAAAAAAATGTCTTTGAAATATTGTGATTAAGGATGCAAAAATAAAGCAATATGAATTTATAAAATGTTTGTACTGAGGTTGCTTTTTTTTTTTTCTTTAGATATCTAAACTTTAGTGGAAAAAATGGATATTTGCAAGGACACACTTTTTTCCATTGCAGGAGACCCGAATCACTTAACTTCCAAAGCTAAGGTGCAAGCTGTAGCTGTCATCTACTGAAACTGGAGCTCATCATTTGATGCTGTCTTTATTAACTCAAGAACTGTGACACTCAATTTGCAGCTAAGGATGTTGCTCATTTATTAGGCCCAATATTCAAAATGTGGAGTAAAGTATTACTTACTGAACCCTTTTCAGATATTGCACTGGAAATGAAATTATTCCTTTCATCACAGACTTTGTTTCATCACTAGATTCTCAACTACGACACAACCTACTATCTTCATCCTTGTCAGGCTGTGTAAATTGGATAGCATTTTGTAGGTAGACACCAGCAGCACAATGGTTTAGTCAAATACCAGTTGAGACAGCTAGGATCTGATTATTCAAAATGCTTGGCCCTATGTTTCTGTATTATGTGTTCAGAGCACAGTCCCCATAGTTCCCACTAGCTTCAGCTGAAGATGTGAATATTCAAATTCTGCAGATTAGTCACACAGGTCCCAAAACAGGTGCCTGGAAGAGAGGCAAAAAATGCTATAGTCTAGGATGACTGAGCTTTCCCAAGATAATTTCAGGATTTTAGCTGTACATTTACATTAGCTGTAATGCAAAATGCAGAAGTAAGCGAATGTCATAATCCACTTCTCTTACCCAAAATGTTGCTCTAAAGCAGAGAAGTAGAGAATTTTAACCTTCCATTCATTGGTGACCAAAATTCTACCTTGCACAGGAGTTCAAAGGCAGTTCTCCTCAATAGCCCAATAACTAAGACTTCCCCAAACAGTAGGAACTGTTTAAACACTTCTCTCCAGTTTGAGATAGTGGCTAAAATTGTCTATTTTCTTATTCCTCCAAACACTTTTTCAAGCCTTTTTAAGCTTTTTCAAGGCAAGGCTTTTATTGACTGGTTTACAGAAGTTCACAGATCTTAGGAGTGGTGGCTCTCCTGGATGGTGGCTGAGACCCAAACATATCCCAAAGCACAGAAAATGTGCTGCACCATATGCTTCCCATTTTCATGTGACCATCAGAACAGTTTCTGTTTTTCTAGTCTTTTCCATGAAGCCCTCCAGGGATAAACATCAAACTTTACAATAATTTGACAAATGCTTTAGATAATTTTGAACAAATTATTACCTGTGAAGGCAATAATCAGAAAATTGAATAGCAGGCAGTGTTCCTTTCATAATCGTTCCTTTCCTAAAGTTCCTCACAATCCCATCCAGGCTTGATTGGAAACTTTTGTCATCTTTCCATGCTACTGCAAAATCCTCTTCCAGATCTTTCATAAATGTTTTAAGAAAGCATAGAATTTAGCATGAAATCTCGAAATACCCCTCTGTTAATTTAATGACTTCTTTTTTTAAAAAAAACTCCAATATGTTTTCTGTTTCTTAGCCAATTCAATTCTCTTCTTCATTCTAATTTTGATATTAGGAACCATGTTAGCTATCTCTAGCTACCTTCCCTTTTTTAACTTTAAAATACCTTTCACCTAATTTAGCAGAGAAAGGTACAATAGTCTAGATGCTGATATTGATCTAATCAATGAAAAGATGCTAAGAAGTCTCATATTACTGATTCCTGGTGCTGAAGAAAATTATATGAAAAGAAATAACATGAGTGCAAGCGACATATAATAAATACTCTCTGTGCCAATGAATCTTGAATTTTGTTCTGCACAGTGTCAACAGTGAGAATGTCTGTCCCAATATTTCAGATGGACTATATCTCATTAGTAAAATACTAATTTTTTTTTGAGAAAAATGAAAGAACTGTAGGAACAGAATCATACAAAACTGTAGAAAGAATTTGAACCCCCTTGTCTTATGGGGAATTGGGCGTACTAGTAGTTACATTAGTATGAAACAAGGTTGAGTCTCTGTCCGTGTGTCATGAGAGGATGTGGTGGGATGTATTAAAAGTGCTGTGTAGAAAGCTTCTAAATTATTCTTTTTTTTTTCTTTTTTTTTTTTGAATACAGTAAAAAAGACATAAAACATCCAGATTCCAACTGTGCGATGTAAAGATGATTTTAGCTAAATCGAAATTGCTTCACTCGGTATACATATAAAATCTAAAGCTTAGGTGTCTGACTTGTTTTCTAAGGATACCTACAGGTCTACAAGGTATACAGAGGGAACCTATGATGAGTAGATGTCTAATTTAGGTATTTAGAGTTAGGCAGGATGAAGCTGCACCTAGATAACTGGGAGAGTTTAGCATCTAACAGTGGAACAACTGTGTATTGCAGTCACCTCTGAAGTCAGATGACACCTGAGCAATGCCTACAGTTTTGGACATATATATGTAATTTTCATACATATCCCACTTTAGGTACTTAAGTCCTGGTTTGAAATCATTCAATAGAGAGTACAGAAACTAGAGCTGAACTAAACTGATGCAACTGTACAGCAGGAAATGGAGCTAAAGCCAGTTCTTTTATCGACTCAGGACTCAGTGCATTTACAACTAGTGCACAAAAGTCTGTTTTTCATATTACAAATGATACAACAAGGATTGTTACTACAAGGATTATTACTGGTGCTGTGAGGAAAGTTTACGTAGGTTCTGAGGGTTGTACTTCCTTTCCCTTCCATTTCTTCAATTACCCTGCTAGGTAATTTAATGCCCCTCTGACATTACTATGTAAACTATGCAACCCTGTATCCCTTCTGTCACGGAAAGTATAGATTTCAAGATATAATGAAGTTTTTAATGGTTTTTAGAAGATAATTTTATACGAGATTCTGATACCTTGGAATTTGCCTCCCTTATCTGTGGTATGCCCCTTTTGATGTGACCTGTGAGAAATTCCCAGACTGCTTGGTGCCTTCAAGACTGTACATTTGTTTTCCCTCTCTCACAACAGTCCTCGCACATTCTCCATTTTCAAGGGTTCAGAAGTTCATTAGTACCTCAGATCATTTGGTCTTTCCCAAAGTCACTGAAAAGCTTATTAAAAAACAAAAAAACAAGCTAACTCTATAGATAAATGATTATAACGGTACCTACACTATGTAAAGTTACAGAATTTATTAGCTATTATTAATATATAATACAATTAATATATAATATATATTTGATATTTAGTATTATGTTAATTAAGTTAATATATCAATAATTTAATTATGTAATTAATATGCTAATATGTTTAGTATATAATGGAAACATGAAGCCTGTATTTATGGAACACTTTACTTGACTACTGTGTGCTTCACTTCTACTTTTCTTAGCCGTGTTTCCTGTGTAGCCTTAAATGCTTGAGTTTATTTCAGTTTGAGAGTCACCTATGTTGAGTCACCCAGCCTCAGGCTCTGAAAAATTTGTTAGGTTGTGCCCTCCAGCTTTTGCCAGCTGCGGATCTGCCCAAATGCACCTAGGAAAGCAAATAAGCAAAAAGAGAGAGAGGAAAAAGAGCCAGCAAGAAAGAAAGGCTTAACAGCACAGCAAAATATATTCTTATTTTTTTATTCAATGAAATAATGTGAATAAACTAACTAAAATCAAAAATGAAATTAATTATATTATGCTCTTTTAGCACTTTTGCTCTCCTATCCTGCTCTTCACATAACGGTGTTGTTTTTCAGCAATATTCCAGAGATCAGTTTGTCTTTTCTTTTTGTAAAAGCAATTTCATAAGCAGAGGATCTGTAGCAGAGCACTTTATACCCATCTTTGCACCCAGAAAATAAGGACAGTCCAAATCACAGAATCATGGAATCATTATGGTTGGAAGATATCTTCAAGATCACCAAGTCCAACCGTAAATCCTTTGACACCATGCCTGTTAAACCCTAAGTGCCTCATCTACATGTTTCTTGAGCACTGCAAGAGACGGTGACTCTACTACTTCCCTGGGCAGCCTGTTCCAAAGCTTCAACACTCTTTCCACATAGAAATTCTTCCTAACATCTAACCTGAACCTCCTCTGGTGCAAATTGAGGCCATTTCCTCTTGTCCTATGTGTAGCAATTTTGCAGAAGAGAGCAACCCCTGCCTCACTACAGCCTCCTTTCAGCAAGTTGTAGAGATTGATAAGGTCTCCCCTGAGCCTTCTCTTCTCCACACTAAATAAGTTAAGCTCCCTCAGCCCTTCCTCACAAGGTCTGTGCTCCAGGCCCTTCATCAGCTTCGCTGCCCTTCTTTGGACATGCTCTGGTGCCTTCATGTGTTTCTTGCAGTGAGGGGCCCAAAACTGAACACCGTATTCAAGGTACGGCCTCACCAGTGCCAAGTACAGGGGAACAATCATTTCCCTAGTGCTGCTGGCTACACTGTTCTTGATACAAGCCAGGATGATGTTGGTCTTCTTAACCATGTGGACACACTGCTCGCTCATGTTCAGCTCACTGTCGACCAACACTCCCAGATCCTTCTCTGTCGCACAGCTTTCCAGTCACTTTGCCTCAAGCCTGTAGCGCCGCATGGGGTTGTTGTGACCGAAGTGCAGGTCCTGGCACTTGGCCTTGTTGAACCTCATACAATTGGTCTCCGCCCATTGCTCCAACCTATCCAGATCCCTCTGCAAATCCATCCTACCCTCAAGCAGGGGTCATGTCGTCTGCAAATTGCCTGAGAGTGCACTCAATCCCCTCATCCAGTTCATTAATAAAGATATTAAAGAGGAGCAGAAAGATATTAAAGAGGAGTGGCCCCAGCACTGACCCCTGGGGAACACCACTCGTAACCGGTCGCCAGCTGGATTGAACTCCATTCACTACCACTCTCTAGGCCTGGCCATCCAGCCAGTTTTTCATGCAATGAAGAATACACCTTTCTAAGCCAGGAGCTGCCAGCTTCTCCAGGAGAAGGCAGTGGGAGACTGCAGCAAAGGCCTTATTGAAGTCCAAGTAGGCCATGTCCACAGCCTTTCTCTCATCCACTAGGTGGGTCACCTGATCATTGAAAGAGGCAGGGCAGGACCTGCCTGTCATGAACCCGTATTGGCTTGGCCTGATCTCCTGGTTGTTGCACACATGCTGTGTAATTGCCCTGAGGGTGATCTGCTCCATAACTTTCCCCAATACCCAGGTCATTCTGACAGGCCTGTAGATCCCGAGATCCGACCCTTCTTGTAGATGGGTGTCACATTGGCCAGTCTCCAGGCATCTGGGACCTCCCCTGTTAACCAGGACTGCTGATAGATGATGGAGAACGGATTGGCAAGCACTTCTGCTAGCTCCTTCAGAAGATCCCATCTGTCCCCATAGACATATGGGTGTCCAACTACAGGGTCACTGCGCTGTATAGGACCCTATACAGCGCTGTATAGGACCCTATAGGACCTGGGGTAACAGGTCACTGACAGTTTTCTCCTGGATTATGGGGGATTTATTCTGCACTCTGTAGGTGTCTTCCGGCTCTGAGGGCCAAGTACCTTGAGGATAACTGATATGAATATTAAAGACTGAGGGAAAGAAGGCATTAAGTACCTCAGCCTTATCTTCATCCTTGCTGACAATATTCCCTGCTACATTCAGTAAAGGATAGATATTCTCCTTGGCCCTCCTATTCTTGTTAATGCATTTGTAGAAGCATTTTTATTGTCTTTTACAGCAGTGGCCAGATTGAGTTCCCTAAATCCTAATGATTTTCAGCTGATAACATTTATAAACAACCAGAAAAACAGAACTTGCTTACCAATGTCATAATTTATATGTCTAGCTGTATTCCATGTTATTTACATCAGCAGACCAGGGAAAAGTTAACATACAATTGTGTTTAATGAAGAATTAATCAATCTGAAAGGTTCATTTTCAAATCTAACCTCTTAATTATGTTTATTTCTCATATGTAATGTTAGAATTGAGAGATTTATCTACCTATGTTGTTGACTGAAAAACAAGCAGTGGATCCCTCACACCGGGAAAAGTACATAATCACACTTAAAAAGAGAAATGGAAATCAGGTACATGCCTTGCTGAAGTGCTTTTGGTGTAGAGTATTATATAAATCTTTGTGTGTGTGTGTGTACGTGTCCATGTGTGATTAATGTGGACAAAATTACTGTCTTTATGTGTCTTAGTTCAGTATTACTATTTACCCTGACATCTGTTTTATAGATATAATAACTTTGGAAGAATAATTCTTTACTATATTTCATTTAATCACACGACAACCTGAAAATCTGTGTGGCCAGTGGCCAATGGTTTGGCCCATCTCTGAACATTAACAAAAAAAAATCTCTAAATCAAGGACAGATTACAGCAAATAATCTGGTTTTGTGTTTCCTTCTAGCTAAATATAGGATCTAAAGCAAGCAAAGAGATCAGCGCAACTCATAATTCTTTTAAAGACATTACTTTTCTCTGTAGGGATTTGAGATTGTGGCTTTGATATATGAAGTAGAAAAAAAGATGTTAAATGCTTGAAAGCCATAAACTGTAAAGAGAGTATTTCAGTTCTAATTTAGGAGGTTTGGCAAGTATAGTACACATTGATTTTATAGTTATATTCTGTCCTTTTTTTGTAAAGTTAAAATGTCACATGCAGTGCTGCAAAGCATAACACAAGCTTTTTCCATCCTCTTATGTGGATATATTCTGCTTTTTGGCCATCCTTTTACTGTCAATACTTGCATCTGTTGCATAAAACGCTACTCCTGGTACAATTGTTTTTTAAATGCAAACCCATATGTGTGATCTCAGGAGAAACTGGTAAATTTCACCAAATGGGCATCCCTAAATTACATGCCATCTGCAGCTAGTGATGAGAGGACTAAACCCAGTCAGCTGTGATCTTTCACCACTGTATCTATCATTTTGATTTGCTCTAGGGAAATCAACAGCTTTTGGCTTGAACTTTTCCAACCCCAACAGGTTATTATGGACTGGTTGAGATGTACTGGCTAAGGAATGATCTCTTTTTATCTGCAGCTAGGCTTCCAATCATTTTGCTGCAGAAGTCAGTGGCAAACTAGCAAAATTCAATAGCAGAAGCAGGCTCATATTCTAGAACTGTTTTAGATTTTCTTTGAGGTGTGAGTGTGAAGCCTTATTAACTTAGGAAGACTGTTGAAATATGTTGAAATACTGAAGAAAACTGAAGAAATGTTATTATTGCCTATGTAATTGTAAATTAATAGAAAAAGAAATGTACTTGAAAACAACAAACTTCTTCAGAAGTATGTTCACATTCCAAAGAGATAATTGCCAAAGTGGGAATTACTGTGTTATAACATGTGAGACTTTAGGATCGTGTTTGAGAGAGGAAAAAAAAAAAAAAGTGGGAAAATAATATAAAGCTGCTGCATCGATAAGGAAAAACCCTCTAAAATCCTGTTTATGTAACTAATCGCCCACTATTAGCTACCTCACTTTTCACTTATGTCATATTCCTTGAAAAGAATAAGAGTTCCTGTGACTAATGAAAACTGCAGTCTGCAAATTTACCTGGAAATCTAGTGATACGCACGTTGCTTTTATTAACAAAGGGGTTGGCTAATGTAAGTGATCCCCATGAGTCTAACTGAACGCTTGGCAGTTTGTTTTTTCCTTACTCCAGAAAATAAAAACAAGAAAACAAAAACTTATCTTCTCCACTATTCAAGTCAAAACAAGGGTAGCAAAATAAATGAATTTGCGCACCTAAATATGCTGCAGCTATTAAATGCCCACTGTCCATCATGGAGAGTGTTATGGGCATGTCACTGAAGTGCATAACACCCAGCATACTGGGAAGCAGGATGAAGGAGGTGAGCCCTGGGAGACAATGAAAGAAGGAATATCTGAAATCTGAAAAGCGGTAGCTTTTCTGAGCTGAGACATCTATATGTCACTGGGATGCGGGTTTCAGGAATCCTTTTGAAGGACAATTGTAGGTTTCTCAAGAGTTAAATTTACCCCTTCATCTCTCAGCTATGTTTGTTCTCAAGTTCTGTGTGCTAGATCTCTAATATATACATTTGGAATGCTGCAAGATCAAATTTCTCAGAGGCTTTAAGCAAAAGAATAACCATTTTCTGCAAAAAGTTTTAGTTAAAGAGCTAAGTGCTGAGCTGCTCAGACCTATTAGTTTATAGATGCTGGGAAGTTTTTAAGGTCACAAAGTAAGAGATCATTGTGAATCAACTGTGAAATTTCTAGGGTTAGGTGAATGTGAGTCTTAAGAATAAAAATTTTGGACTTTGGTATATAACTTTCATGTTTATTCCAGATTAGATGCCTGAATCATATTTTGGTCTATTCATTAGCTTCTTTATGTTTTAGTTTCCCATGTGCAAATGGTAAATATGTATGTATTTTTTTAATAACAGACTGTTGTAAGAGTAAATATTTTAAAGACTGTGCAGCCCTCATGAAAGCCTAAACTGCAGGATCTTAGATAGATAAATACAGTTTGAGATAAGATAACACTTAAGATTCTACAAAACATGAAAAAAGGAAGGGAAAGTGAAAGATGGAACAAAGAAGATAAATGAATTTGGAGCAAAAGTATCATGAAAATGATCTTTTTGGCTTTTTGTGACCTCTTGTGTGCTGATTTTCTTCAGATCTTGTGCACAAAGACTCAAAGTTAATTCAATACTAGTCTTTCTATCTCACCTCATCTCTTGAAAAGTAAGATACATAAATAACTTTAATAAAAATAATTTATTAAAATAATTCTCACATAAGTGGCTAAGGGTTAAAAACTGAGGTTCTGAACTTACTGTTTGCATGCTTTGCATGTCCATTTACCACTGAAGACAAAACAAGATGTGAGTAGTTTCATTTCATCCAATTTCTCAGTGCGGTAGCCTCAGTCTTTGTATTATTATAAGCATTAGTGTTTTTAAAAACATGTGATTTCTGGAAAAAAAATCAATTAAAACCAAAATAATAAAAGAGATAAATAAGAAAATATAATTGGCTATTATTCTAGGCTAACTTGCTGGAAAAAACCCTATGACTTATTGTAACAATTAAAGCCAGTACAATACCTAAAAATGAATATTGTGAGGACAATAAAAGAAGTAATACTTGCAGAAAGCAGCAAAAGTCTTTTGTAATATTTTATGCATTTTGCTATCAATCAATAATGTATTTCACTAAAAATATATGAACTGGTGGCAGACCAACACCTTCCGAGTACAAAAGCCATTGAATATGTGCTGTGAGTGCTTAAACATTCTGCAAGTAGCAGACAACTGGAAGAGATCTTTGGATTTTGAAGAATCTGCTGCAAAATAGAGTATGTTATTTTATTCCCCCCCCATTTGAAAGAGCTTCAGAGCTGTCATGGTGCCTTTTCCAAATTATGTGCTTTCTCTCCAAAGTATTGCTCACTTAGATGTCTGAAGAAAGTCTTGACCTTTGTATTGATTTTTTTCAAGTGTTTTTTTTGCTGGTGTACATTCCTTAAAACTAATGTTAGGCCACTCTCACAGCTTTGCACCATTACCTTTATTTATTACATTTACCAGAAATGTTTTCTCTTTGATGTGCAGAACTCAAGATTCCGAATAGCTACAGACACTGGAAAAAGATGAACACTGGGGCCAACTACAGCTTACAACAGGTGACATAAAGCTATTTTCTAAGGCACTACTAAGAAATGTTTATTAGCATCTATTTTCATATAAAGAAGAAGGGAGTTGAATAGCAGTAATACCAAGTGATTTCCATCAGACTGGCATTCTCAAAGGACAAAAAACAACTCCCTCTGTAGTCAACCAGAGATTTAAATGTTGACTTCTGTGAAGACAGAGTTTCACTCAGAATAT
Source organism: Tinamus guttatus (assembly GCF_059628265.1). Classification (NCBI taxonomy): domain Eukaryota; kingdom Metazoa; phylum Chordata; class Aves; order Tinamiformes; family Tinamidae; genus Tinamus; species Tinamus guttatus. The sequence goes on along the minus strand of NW_028289020.1, from coordinate 47,821 downwards.
TTTTGCTTCATAATGGGGACTCAGGAACTTTCAACTGTAATTTATCTGCGTCATCTGCAGCTATAGAATCCATAAAGCATCATATTTACAAAGGACAAAGGCTAGTCCCTAACTAAACAGACAAGCTAAGACATGCCATTCTAGTGGAAATGGTACCCAACCTATGGGAAGGATGATGAACTTCAGTTGAATGAAAAAAATTATTCATGAAAATTCTGTCTGTGCCCTTAGCATTCATGCAGAGAAGCCAGGAGCTCTTTAGTTTTCATGTCTTATTCTTGTAGCCCCATACTACCTGAAATCTTGAGAGGGATGATGGCATGAACCGACCCTGTAAGCATCTGAACAACAATCTTGAAGAATTGTGAGTATTTTAAACTCTCGTTTACTATTTTTTTTTCTGGCATGCAAGTCTGACTATACTTAGAACAAATATTTATGTTTCAGCTTCTATTTGAAAGCAATTCAGCAAACCTGTTTTTTTTTTTTCTTGACCTATTAACCTTTCTATCCATATAAATATCCTGGTTCTGTACTTTTACAGTATTTTGTTGTGACAACATAGAGTAGAACCATTCCTGCATCTGTATTTACTGGTGCTTTTGAAATAGAAATGTATTGAGGAAGAATAATGTCTCTATTTGCTGTTTCCTCTCTCTTCTAGCAATATACCTGCAAGAGAAAAGGATTAAAATATAGAAAACACAGGATCAACATTCAAAGAAGAAAAAACATGGATTTTGCTTTCCATAAAATTTGAAACAACACAAGGTGAGAATGTATGATGTTATGGAAGATACGACTATGTGAGTTTCTGTTTGTTTGTCTCACTGAAGTTTTTTCTTCTCTTTTGTTTGGTGGCACATCAGGTAAAATCAAATTTGCATGTTGTAGTATGTGTGGACATAAAAAATACATACGCAACCTGTAGTTGTTTCAATACTTGTGACGCACGGCACCAAGGCTGCTCCTCGGAGACAAGGAAACGTTGCCTTGTCTCCCTAAGCTACTATCAGCAAGGAGATCATTATGCAGGTCCTGGTAAGCACTGATATTTGTTTGGGGCATACACTGGGGCACACACATAAGGGTTACTGTGTAAACTAAGGAGAATGGAAGTCATTTTCCACTCACTTCCATAGAGATGGACAATGAAGAGCCTTTTGTAGAGTGGCTGAAGGAAAGAGCCAGCAGGGTGAATACACAACACAAAGAATATAAGAAAGAAAACTACGGGGGGTGGGCGACGAGTAGGGAAGGGAGTTACTGGCTGCCAACTCCCACTGCGTTTTCTTCATTCTCTCAACTCTGTCCACTCTAATCTGGATTTTGCCTTTATTCTCACCATTGAATATGCCCTTTGGAGTGACCCATTCACACTGACCCTGCTGGAGTTTGCAAGCACAGCAGAAACACCAGCTTGTGTTGTATAATAGAAGGGTATGTTCCCATTATTTTATTCCAGAGGGACTGCTATTGCTAGTTCAACTAAAATAAGCACCAAAGTCTTCATCTATGCCCCATCCAAACTGAATAACATTGCCCTTGTTTGTTTAAGCATAATTTCCCATAACGGACCCCATCTCTGCATTTTCTAGCTATCTTTACTCTTAAACTTACTGAGTCAGAGTACATTTGTAGACACTGAAGTCAAATGAATTGGGATTTGTTCAGGAAAATGCTAGATGCAGAAGAGAAGGTTCATGCCTGGGAATGCTCTAATATTAAATACCATAGATAATAGTCGTCAATTCCCAGAGATGCTATCAGTTATGCATGAAATAACTGGGTTATAAATAGTCACTGGTTCCCCTTCTAGCAATTCTGGTCTGACTTGAGAAGGTCCTTTTTCTAACTTCTTAATATAATTTCTTAGTATTAGGATTGCGATCTTTTGCAGCCCAACTAGAACAGGGTGAAGCAACATGGCAGCAAAACCCAAGAATAAAAGTATACTTTTGGCTGAATTAGCCTTTGACCCTTAAACACTTTATGCCTCTAAAACATTTCTGGTAGAATTGTCTTACCCAGCTTGAGATAGCTACAATGTGAATATGTACCTGTGAGCTACTGTCATCAAGTTATTTTATTGACAAAGGAGAGAAACAGGCACACTTTTCAGGTGTACTTTAACAGGCCAGTTTTAGATGTCTGCTTTAGGCTGAGAGGACTCAATCCCTACAAGTGCTTGCTTTTCTCCACTGAATATAAAGGGTGACTATTTCAGACACAGGAGCAATCTAAGATGCAATTAACTGATTGAAGAGACAGATGCAGTTAAAGCACAGTCTGATTAATTCTTTGCCTTCATATCTGAACAAAAGGCTTACTGACAAGCAAGAAACTAACTCAGCTGAAGAAATCTAGCTTTGGCCAGATGAACCCTACACTCAGGAAGGATTCATCCTATAGACTCTAGGAATGTATGATTCCTCCTAAAACCAACCAACCAAGCAACTCACTGACTTCTCCCCCCAGTTCCTCCACCCCACAACAAGTCAAACAATATTTTTTAAATTATTTGATTGCACTTTCCACATTCGCTGGAGCACAATGAAGCAGATTATTATTTTTTTTTTTAAAAAAAGAACAAATACAAGATTCTAGTCACATTGTCCTTGTTTTCAAAGAGGTTTCAGCTCTGGAAATATTTCTCCAGTCCCTTTTTGTGACTCTTTTTAGAAACCTCAAGTGGATTCTCGTAGGTCCTGGAGTTCTGTTAAGCTTCAGATGTTCTAATTTCTTGATCACCTGTTCTGGCTGAATCTTACCTCCTTCAACATTTTTTCTTGCTCTCCTGGGAAATTTATGTCTGTTTCTGACATCTGTCCCCAAGCCGCCTGTGTGAACACAGAAGCAAAGAATTCATTTGATGGTGCTTTAGTTATGTCTGTCTGTTCAGCCGGTAAATTACTCAGGCCAGTTCTTAGAAACTCCACCATCTCTTCCAATGACCTCTGTGTTCCATATGTTCTTGAAGAAAAGAAAACTTGACTATTTTTCTTAACCTCCACTGCAATTTTCCTTTCATTTCCTATCTTTACTACCTTTTGCAGATTGCTGTGTTTTCTTCAGTGTTATGTCATCTCTTTGGTTATCCTCATTATTTCAGTATCTTACCTTGGCTTCTTTGCGGTCTTTGAATATCTTCTGCACACTATGAGTCCTTCTTGTTTTCCTTTCTAGGGCTTGTTCATTGGTTATATAATTTTTACAAAGACAGAGCACATAGTCATTTATTCATCAGTGCGTTCCACTTCTACTTTTTTTTATATCCACATTTTTGTATTCCCTCTGATTACAGAAAACACACTAACACCTTAAAACGTGCATGATGAGGGTAACGAGTTCTATGTATCTGAGGTTTAAGAGTGCAGGAAACTTTTTCTCGCTTCACCACTGAGTTAGTGAGGTATTGGGAAAAAAATCCTCTGTGCTGAATTGGGATGTATAATAGCATGAGCTGAGGCAGTTTGATTGAAAAAAGGGTCATCACTAGTAGTGACTGCACCTCATTCTATACAGTGTCATGAGATAAAAAGCTGTAAATACTCCTCAGTAAAACATACATTGCTTATGTTCTAAAGCTGTCTTAATTTTCCAGATGATGTCTACTAGATATTCTGGAAGTATTTAGGGTGACTCACCATAATTCTGCTGGCCACCATCACTAGCCTCTAACTAAAAGTATAAGGAATGATTCTAATAACTTTAAAGCCTATCCTGAATTTGTACTTATGAGAAAGTAAAAAAGTAAAAAAGATTCCGAGTAGGAAATAGTGGCTCCATGCTTCATTTATCATTCCTGCTCTTATGGAGCATAGTGAGAGACAACCAAGAGCCTCCTAGATAATTCTGTTGCGTGGTGGGGGGACTTGCTGGATGACAGCAGGTACAGTTTGATCACCAAGCACAGTCCACGATCACCAAGCACAGTTCACAGAGTTAGTAAATAAGGGATTATAGATACCAAAATCTACAGTGACATTTATGAACTAAGAGCTTTTGTTTCAAGCCAGAAGTTTTCAGCCAGAAGGTTTTTCAGTTTTTTACAGAAAAGTCAACATTTTCCACAGGGAAAGAAACAAAATAGCATAATCTTCCAACTAGCTTTGGTTGTAACAAATGTATGTTTTTGTAAAGTGCTTTTAGACCATCAGATGAAGGTCGCTGGGGAAGTGGAAAATGTCATTAAGAAATTCACTGACTTGATTTTCCACAGGTTTAGGCTTCATTTGCCAGCTAAATACTACACTTCTTTGTCCGCAGTGAAGTCTGCTACAAGATTCAAAATGAAATTAGATTGCATATTCTAGTTCTCTGTTGGTATTAAGGTCACACCAAACTACATCTATAAATTAACCAGGAACAGTCAGTTCTTAATTCAGCCCCTAAGGACCTCCAGTGCAGTGGCATGAAGAGAGGATTTGTCTGGCTTAGCATTAGGCATAATCATTTTAGGCCATGCTTTCCCTCAAGCAGTCTTAAAATAGTCCCAAAATCTTGCAAAGGAGAGCTTGATCCTTTTGAGCAAGGATTCATCTGATACATTTCTCCCAAGACCCTGACTTGCAACAGGTCATGGACTTCCTGACAAAACCACTTCATTTCCCAGCCTTAGAGTTCTTAGGCCATTTGATCCCCTTAAACCCTCCAAAGCTCTTTCTGAAACAGGCCGTTTGTGCCGATTCTCGTCTTCCATGTTTTGGAGGAATTAACCTACCTGCTAAGAAAGGGAGGTCTCCATAGTGCCACTGAGGGGTCAGTGAATCTGAAGCATCGACTATACCAATCCTGAAGATTTTGGAAGAACTGTCACCTGCCCCCGCCCTCCCTTAAACACCAAGGAACTCAATTGTAGGGGATTCATTATTAGGGATGGCATCTAACTAAGACCTTCCACAAGGAATTAACTAAAACCACCCCGAGGGCATTCTGGCACTGACAATGCAAACACAAGGTTATTCTGGTCTCAAAGCTGCCCTGGGAAGCTCTGGATAGTACCCTGAATGAAGCTAGGAAGGCTGGATTTAGGAGTCAAGCAAGCAAATACTTCTTCCAAGCTTTTCTCCGAAACTTGCTGCTGATAATATATGAAGCAGAGTAGGAATCTGAAACCCAAAGTAGTGCTATAAACACTGAGGTATTTCACAAACAACTGATATATTCTTTCAGAGTTGTTTCTAATGCTGCCAGACACATACACTTGTTTAATAGTGTAAAGAAAAATACACTAGCTAGCACAGTAAAAAAAGGCTTTCATTAGAAAAAGTAAATTCATGAACCTGTCATAGGGCAGACTGTTCTTTTTTTTTATCCTTTTGAAATACAGATCTACCTTAAAATGTCCAATAATCAAATTATATGGGCATTTATTTGCTGTTTGGGAGATCCAAGTTAAAGCCATTTTTCTGCAACTTTTCCACAGTCCAGTAAACACCTTAACCACATTTTTATTATATATTTTTGGGTAACATTGCCATGTTCATTTATATTAGTTTGTCCCTTTCTATATGGAGAATTAAATCTTGAAATGAAAAACTACAGGTTGGACAGTATAGAGCTTTCTGAAAATTCACCAATAAATTTCACCCCGCTCTAATAAATAGGTCCAGTGCCTATTGTCCAGGAAATTGGCCAACTTTCACAACTCAAGTGCAAATAGGCCAGGATGGGGCCATTTGTTGGTCTGAGTGAATATTGGGGTGGATTGGAATTTGGTAATTCTGAGCTTTTTTTTTTGTGTGTGTGTGTGTGTGTATGGTAAAAGGAATAAGAAATACAAAACACACTCAGAATAAGGAAGAAGAAAGAACGTATTCTTATTTAAAGTTTGATAATTAATATTGATATAGAAAATATAGAAAATTAGGGAAATCAAAATGTTAGCTAGCAATCACTTTCCTGCTGTCCCATATGTAAAGCCTTCAACTCACTCTAGGTGCTTGAAGAGGTTCAATGCCTGGAGCTTAATCATGAAAAAAAGTGAAATATATACTTTGGTAAATAATTACCACTCAACTTGTTTTACCAAGTACCTAGGATCATAATCCTGATTTCTCTTGCCTCGTGATTATATTTAAATAACTACACCTTTTGCCATTGTGAGGCAGATTTTCCTTGCAAAAGCTAAGTTCATCAGCCTTACTCCAGACTTACTGATGCCAGCTAGACCAGAGACCATGTTACTGCTCCCTGAAACCCATATCCACCACATAATAGGAGACAGAATTATGTAGGACAGAGAACACAATAATTGTGCTTAAAACATCTTCAGGCTGGTGAAGAAGAAAGGAATATATATATATTTTTGAGGAATCAGTTAAGCATTATCACTGCACAGGAAACAAAATGGCTGGCATTACTGCCATGATGAAATATAAGAACTTGTGAAACAAGCCTATATCCTGGAGTTTTCAAGTTATTTTCAAGTTACAAGTTATTATTGCAGTATAATTAGTTATATATTCTAGAGTTTCTGATACATTAGGTAATGTCCCATATAGTTATCTGTTTTTCACACTCTAGAAAGATTATAGTCTATTCTACAGTCAGATACTTGTTCTCCTTTCATCATTTTAAGCATTTTTCACAGTGGAATGCTAAGCATCGGTATGCAATAACAAAGAAAATACTCCAAACCACATCTGTGAGTCTATTTTTTATCATCATTTTCTTTTCTTCCTATCCATAATAATACATAATATAATTTACAGTAGTGTATTTCCTTTTCTCTTTTTTTCTCCTTCATTGCTGAACATTTCTTGATGGAAAATTTGCAATGTTCAGCAGGTGTTGTTTGAAATCTTCACTTGAGCAGTAGCATCTTCAGGTGCACCCCGACACCTTTCCCTGGAAATCATGCTTAACTGACCTGATATCCTTCTATGATGGAATGACTGGTAGGGTAGATGAGGAGAGAGCAATGGATGTCATCTGTCTCATATCTTGACTTCAGCAAGGCTTTTGACACTGTTCCTCACAACATTTTCTTGGGCAAGCTCCAGAAGCATGGGTTAGATGACTGCATGATGAGGTGGATTGAGAACTGGATGGATGGCAGAGCTCAGAGGGGTTGTGATCAGTGGTGCAGAGTCTAGTTGGAGGCCTGTAATTAGTGCTGTCCCCCACAGGTCATTCCTCAGTACAGTCCTGTTCAATTTATGAATATTCAATGACCTGGATGAAGGCACAGAGTGATCCCTCAGCAAGTTTGCTGATGACACAAAACTGGGAGGAGTAGCTGATACCTCAGAGGGCTGCGCTGACATCCAAAGGGACCTGGACAGACTGGACAACTGGGCAGTGAGAAACCTCATGAAGTTCAACAAGGCCAAGTGCGAGGTCCTGCACCTGGGGAGGAATAACCCCATGCATCACTACAGGCTGGGGACTGACCTGCAGAGAAGGATTTGGGTGTCATGATGGATAAGCTGACCACGAAGCAGCAGTGTGCCCTTGTGGCCAATATTGCCAATGGGATCCTGGGGTGTATTAAGAAGAGCATCTGCAGCAGGTCAAGGGAGGTGATTCTGCTCCTCATCTCTGGTGAGACCACATCTGGAGTAAGGTATGCAGTTCTGGGCTTCCCAGTAAGAGAGGGACAGGAACTGCTGGAGAGAGTCCAGCACAGGGCTACAAGGCCTGGAACACCTGCGCTGTGTTGAAAGGTTGAGAGAACTGGGCCTGTTCAAGTCACAACACTCCAACTCCATTCCCATGTCCACGAGCATCTGAGAGCCACTGAGAGCTGTTCAGGCTGAAGAAAAGAAGACTGAAAGGGGATCTAATGATTGTATATAAATACCTCAAGGGAAAGAGTGAGGAGGATGCGGCCAGCCCCTCTTCAGTGGTGGCTAGTGATAGGACAAGAGGAAATGGCCACTGAAACACCAGAAGTTCCACAGGAACTTAAGGAAAAATTTCTTGACAGTGATGGTGACAGAGGACCAGAACACTGGACCAGGTTGCCAGGACAGGTTGTGGAGTCTCCTTTTCTGGACATATTGAAAACCCACTTGGACGCAATCCTGTGTAACATGCTCTAGGTGACCCTGTATGTGCAGTGGGGTTGGACTGCATGATCTCTAAAGGTCCTTTCAGCCTTAATGATTCTATGATTCTATGCTACTTCAACACTGGAAATGTAACTAGCTTAAGAGATCTGTCTCCATCCAATTAGTCATTCTCATAGCTGTGATATAACCTTAACCTTTCTCTCTGTTTCTCTCTTTTTAAAAAATTAAAATTATTGAATTGATTAAAATTATAGTTCAGTATCCCCAAAAATCTGTACAGGTATGACTGAAGAAATAATAAATAGCACTGATGAAGCAGGAACAAGTTGCTGCAAGTGGGGAAACCCTAAGTCATCTTTACCACAACAGCAAATGTATGTGGAAGTACGTCGCTCTCTTGAGCACCCTCATCTAGTTCTTGTACATAACAACACTTTCTGTAATTTAAACTGTGAATGACCATGAATTCTTCCCTCAACCCTTCATCCTGGAAGTTCATCCTGAATGTGAAATACCTATATTACCAGCTGCAAAGCAACATCATCCTACCTACTCAAGTAGAAAATACAACATATCAAGAGGTTCTTTAAGCTAGCAGAGAAATTGTAAGAAGAATCAAAGCCTGAAGGTAACACTAGACAAATTAGGGAACACAACTGAACATTTAAACATTTAGACATTTCTTCCAGATGTTGTTTAGTACTGAAAAAGCCTGTTCAATTCCCAGGATTTTTTTTTTTTCTATAAGAAGAGGTTCAGTTATAATAGCCCCAATCCTCAACCAGAAAAGTGCGGGCAGAAAAATAATACTGTGAGTTTTTTTGAGATGGAACCTATTTCTTTACCCACAGGCAATGGCAGTCATGTGTTCCCAAACAAACCTTTTCTAGGAAGCAAGGGGATATAGTGGAACAAAAGGGTATACAACAGCATTTTTGAAAAAGATGAATAGAAAATGACAGTAGGCAAGGCTATCACCCATGGGCTATGTTGGCAACAATTCAGTCATTCTCATTCAGCTGTTGAGGATGAGTTAATCAGTTGCTGATTTTTGCTGCTGGTGAGATCTTATTCTCTGTTCTGCATCCAGGTCACAAGGACACTGTCCAACTATTGGGGAAACTCATCTATTTTCCCTAAGGTAAGTGCACCTTCCAGAGGCTCGTCTCTCTGTCTTAGGGAAGGAAATGTCCATGGCCATATGTAAAGGACTGATGCTCTGTATGGATGTTATTGATAAAGGACCTGGTGTGGGCTGCTGCTTTTTGTCATTTCAATTTAATTTTCACTGTCATAACTGCCTCCGTGTTATTATCACTATTGCTCAGATAATCACCCTGTATTTTTCAGCACTCTTTCCTGCAACCAAACTCTTGCAGTTGTTCAGTTCCTGTGCTTACCTGGAAGGATCTTCTGAAGTTTGTCTGAGACAGTAATAAATGGCATACAGGACTTGATTTGAATCTTTACCCCTAAGTCCCTTGCCACTCCATTCCTGGATCAGCAAATGGTTGTGATTGGAAGAGACCTCTAGAGTTCATCTAGATGATCCCCTCCAAATGGTGGGGAGGGGGGGCCAAGGGAGGGAGGGAGTTAATATTATTATTCTTTTCTTTGCCTTGCCTCATCTCAATGGCATGAGTTGCAGTAGTGGCTTGAGTAGCCCCATTTGAAGAAGAATATCATAGAATGCTTAAAGTTGGAAGGGACCTCTGGAGATTATCTAGTCCAAACCCCCCTGCACATGCAGGGTCACCTAGAGCACGTGGCACAGGGCCGCGTCCAAGCGGGTTTTGATCATTTTTTTATCTCCAAAATATGGTGATGATTTGACGAAAGGCTTCCAAACTGCAAACATAACTTATATACCAACTAGGGAAATGTAATCTAGAACAACCTAGATTGCCTTACTTGCTCAAAGATTCCAACATCTCTTTCCTAGGAATATCTCTGTCTGCCTGTGTCAAAGAATGCTGAACTACTCTCATCTCTGTATATATTTCTCCCAAGACTGTTTAAGTGACAGCTTTTGGATATAATGAATGTGCTTCCATCAGAATAAACTCCAAAGAGGAGATCTCTGACTCTTTTTAGCTTTGAATCAAAAGAGATTGCTTTCTGGAAGAGACAGAGAAGACAAATGTGACTTGTTGATATCTGTACAGGAATAAGTAGATTAAACTCAATGTATGTGTTGCATACATTTGACAGGCTAAGTGGTTTTCTGGACTAAATTCTGCTAATTTATGAATGAATCTACATAACACTATGATCACTCTTTCTGATTATAGGAAGTAAAAAAAAAAAAATCCTGGCATTATACTGAAGGAAACTACAGATACAATGTTTTCTTGCCTTGTACATCTGTAAACCAAGAGGGTGTATGCATAATGGATTTTAACTATATGTGTCTTACTCCATATTACAACATATATTTGATGGACAAGTCTGTGGATTCAATATTTCTCTTGGACACTATAGTAATGTGTTAAGTGATAGGTTTTACAGCTGCCTCAGAAATGTAAGTATCTAATCATATCCTTGTTTTGACTGACTGACTTTGCTATGGGTTATAGAGGGCCAGTCAAGAAAGCCAACTAAACACAAAAGCAAGATGGCAATAAGAAAAGTAGGAATGTTTTATGACTAGTATTCAGAGCTACCCGAAGTTAAAAAGAAAGTGTCCTATGGAACCCTTTGCTATAAAAGTCAAAGAAAAATAGAATGCTCTGAATTTCCTTAATAATGATATTTAGACACTGTGACAGATAGATTGAACAGGATTCTGCTTGAAAATTTTTTGAATACAAGGATATTCTTTGACTGGAGTGGCACAGATAGCTGAGAACAAATTTTGGTCCATTTAACTTTTGAAGGCCTCATGCAGTCATATAATACCACCATTGTGTAGATATTTCTCAGAACATGGGAATATATTATGCACCAAATGAGTGGGAATGATTACAAAGGACCTGGCATATAGTAACTATGGAAAAACGCTTGTCCTTGAATGGAAATGATCCAATTTATTGTTCCCCTGACTAATCACACACAATTAAATTAGGCACAAAAGAGCCACATGAATACTAGAGGTCTTTCAGCATTTACAAATAGAAATGTAATATTTAAATAGACATTTGTTATTATGAGCACATCTCTAGTCACATATGCAGTCTTTCTAACTGTTCAGTACAAGGATTCTGAAGAATTGATCAATACATAAGAGATACTTTAACATAGTTTTATTTGCTTGTTTAATTGTCCATATTTGATACTTTTTTTAAAATATTTTTTTAAAATCTTTATATTCACAGGACAGGCGTTACTTAAGGCTTGAGCTCAGGGGGACAGACCCTGAAGCTAGAGTGTACAAAGGTAGCATGAAAAAAGTTCAGTGCTGACTGTACTAGGCCTACTCTACATGCACCATGCAGCTGGGCTGATCATGCATCAAGAAATTCTACATCATTCTCACTGCAGATGTACCAGAGCTCTGTCTGCTGCTTACTAATCCTCTGCAGTGGGCTTGTGTACGATCTTTTCTGCTTCGTTTAAATTTCTTTTTGCCATGACCAGCATCTGAAAAATGCATAGTGAAATCACTGAGGAGTTTCTTTCTTTCTTCCTTTTCCTTTCTTCTTCCTTTCTTTCTTTCTTCCCTTCCTTCCTTTCTTTCTTTCTTTCTTTCTTTCTTTCTTTTCTTTTCTTTCTTTCTTTCTTTCTTTCTTCTTCTTTCTTTCTTTCTTTCTTTCTTTCTTCTTTCTTTCTTTCCTTTCTTTCTTTCTTTCTTTCTTCTTTCTTCTTTCTCTTTCTTCTTCTTTCTTCTTCTTCTTTCTTTCTTTCCTTCTTTCTTTCCTTCTTTCTTTCTTCCTTCTTTCTTTCTTTCTTTCTTTCTTCCTTCTTTCTTTCCTTCTTTCTTTCCTTCTTTCTTTCCTTCTTTCTTTCCTTCTTTCTTTCCTTCTTTCCTTCCTTCCTTCCTTCCTTCCTTCTTTCCTTCCTTCTTTCCTTCCTTCCTTCCTTCCTTCCTTCCTTCCTTCCTTCCTTCCTTCCTTCCTTCCTTCCTTCCTTCCTTCCTTCCTTCCTTCCTTCCTTCCTTCCTTCCTTCCTTCCTTCCTTCCTTCCTTCCTTCCTTCCTTCCTTCCTTCCTTCCTTCCTTCCTTCCTTCCTTCCTTCCTTCCTTCCTTCCTTCCTTCCTTCCTTCCTTCTCTCTTTCCTTCTCCTCTCCTCTCTGATTTTTTCCTATGAAGCAGTCAATTGTCAAATGGATTTTGAGAAAGGAGGAAATAGATATTAGACAGTGAAGATTCAGAATATGGGGAGAGAGGAAAGAGATAGGACAGATGGGAAGGAGAGGTTAAATAATGAGCAGAAACAGAAAGTATGATTAACTTTTTCCAAAAGGGCAAAACATTATTACAGCTAAATTGCATATGAATTTGATACTGTGTTTTATCCCTGTAAGCAATTTCTGTAGTTGTCCTAAGGTTGTTGTTGATTACAGCTGAGGAAAGTGTCCATAAGACAATCTCCATATGAAAATACGGTTCACAGATTGAGAAAGCTTGTGGACCCTTGGTATTGCTAAAATAGAAGGTTCAGAAACTACACTACCATAAGTAAAACAGAGATAGCTATAAATAAATAAAAGAACAGATGGCTGGGCTGGAGATGGGGAGATCTCTGTGAGATTCCTCTCACAGAGAGGAATCAGTCTGCATCAGTCTGTCATGAGGATGGCCAAGTCTAGTGTTTTTTATTCATTTTTTATTTTATTCTCTCACACTTTTCTCAGCCCCTCCATCCTTCACCACAAATGCGTGAGCAAGCTGTCAACCCACAAATCTGTGGATGTAGCATGTCTGTCAGCAGTCCTGCATTTTTCTTTATGCTCGTCTGGTTCCTTGTGATGCCATTAGCTCCATAGCAAAGAATTTGATGGAGATGTTTATTTAGGAGGTGTTTTTGCTAGAATCTTTCCTTGGAGTGGTGTTTCTGTCTTAGGAACATGTGTATGTGCAAGGCTTCTACAATTTTAGGTTTAAGTCCAAATAAACACACTAAAGCATAAGAATTTCCCAAATATTTTTTAAAAACCTTGTAAAGGTTTAATGAAATAGAAGTTTCTACAATACCTGAATTCTTATCAGCAGATTTTCTCTGTCCCCAGGACTTTTGCCATATACAGGAAAAAGAAATAGCTAATATCTAGCAGGGGGTAACTGGGAAGTCTCCTTTTGTGTGCAGGGTCCTTTTGACATCACAAGTCAGTTCCTATATCTCTTTCTTTTTCCCCAATATTAAGAAAGGGTTTCACGTCAGGGTTCACGTCTACTTCCAGGCAGTAGACCAGGATACAGAGAACTATAAGGATGGTTTGCTCAAAAGTCTGCAGTCAAAGATAAAATTAATCAAATGTGCTTGACTCTGGGGTGGTCTAGTAGATATGTGGCACAAATGCACTTTTTTTTTCTCCTCCGACCCATGAAGGCCTATTACTTTTATCTTTGTCACAATTATTTATTCTTTACTTTTATATTGTGCATTGCTGTGAATAGTGCAATGGATTTTCTTTCATCACAGGTCAGATTATTAGTACGTTTAAATCCTTGGTGTAAAGGTGGCACTGATGATATATATATCTTCCCAAAACTTTGCTAACTATACAATAAAAATAAGACTCTAGGTAAAAGCTTTAAATAAGCAGTGTCTTATTTTTCTTTTAATCTGTAACAAAAACATTTGTAATGCTATGCCTTGCTTTATAGTGTTCAGGGAAGCTCTCCTGACAATCTGCCTAAGGTGAGAATATACATAGAGATTTGCTACAGGACACATTTCTGTAATATTATAAAGTGAATCTCCATTAGTAAAATCAATATTTGCAGTGTTCCTCTGTTTAAAGTCAATGGGGCTCTGTCTGAATGCAGCATTTGGTCTGCTAGACCGTGGCCTCAATTTCTCATCCTACAAAAGACCTGAAACACTGAGAAATGTTCCAGACAAGTTAGTGGTGAGCCTGACAAAGTGTAAAGATAAGCACACATGCAAATCTGCAAAAGCGTATTCTTCTTGTTTAGTACTATATAATCAGGGGATGGAAAGCCTGGTTATCGAGCATGAGACGCAAAGTTAAGGTCACAGTGGAAGCTTCTGTTCTGAATTTCCTTTGGGTTTAAATTTCATGTACAGTGTTGCAGTCTAATATTTATCTGAGGTTGGGAAGAATAAAGATAACAAAAAAATAAGGTCAATATGAAAGAATAGAATAAAAAAAACAATATTATGAAATTGAGTTATTTTTGTCCCTATCAATGTGCAGCTCACTGATACGCACATATAGATCAGAAAGGATCTGAGGTAATTTGGGGGAACAAGACTAATAGCTCCAGACAATACTAAAATCTAGAAAAAACATTTGTTGTTTTGTAAATGCTTCAAAATGTAACCCCCCCCCCCCCAAAAAAAAAAAAAAAGTCTCTCTTCACACGTCAGAGAATTGTCTCCTGCTCTGGTACATTTGACTCAACATGCATTGTCAATTTTGCTGCGGTTGTTACATAAGCAACTTTCATTTTGTTTTGATCTCCCTATGGCTTTGCATAACACACTTCTTTTAGCTCCTTTTTTTTTTCTTTTTTTTTTTATGGTGAACTATCAAGAAATAAACCAACATAAAATCTTCACACTAAACTAAGGCAAAAAGTAGTCTTTGTGAGAGTCTCACGTTCACCTGTCTGATGAGCCTGCTGAAAAGCATCTCAAATCATCATTTACTTCTATTTATTTCTATTCTTATTGCATATTGGGTTGTAATTGGTCTGAAAACCCAAGTCAAAAGGGAAAAAGGCAAATGTGTGATAACTGAATTGTTTTGGTGGCTTAAGAGATTGGTTATGTGTTAAAGCAAGACTAAACAAAGTGCTTCAATCTGGTGAAAAACTCGCATTTCATTTGCCATATTTGTACATTTTTAATGATAAAGAATATTCATTTTTCAGCTCCAAACTCATTTGAGCACCTTTCTGATGTTGCACCTGAGCTGTGGGAGGCCGAGTTGGGCACTGCAGCATGGCCACAGCTCCAGTGAGCTGGAGCCCTGCACTGTGGGGACTATTGGGCACAGTGGAAGCTGGTTTGGAAACATCTACATCACACAAACTGTATGGTATAACCAGGATGCATTTTCGTATTTTAAGTTTTGATAAAAAAGTATCACAAAGATTTATTTCTAATGTAGATATGTGAATCTTACAGAGAAATATCCTATACTTCTTTATTATTATTATTATTATATTCACAAGAGTTGGACAGCATTGTCCCAGAAGTATCAACTCAAAATCTCTGTGTTTTTGCTATTTCCAGTGCCTTTGGGAAGGCTTTTTGTGCACCATATGCATTTTTTTTTCTTCTGAGTTCTTTGAGACTGTCTGTGTCAAGCCAGTAAAAACCTATCATTGCCTTTCATGCCTCTCAGCACTCAGGAAAGGGCACAGCTCTCTATAGAGCTCCCATATAAAGGTGTCTAAAAAGGACTTGATAAAAAGAACAGGCGTCAGAATCCCTGCTATCAGCCATAACTTGCTTTTTTATATGATAGTAACAGTGGCCAATCCAAACAGGAAGTTTCACCCTGTTCTCACTTTTCAGTTTCTTTTTAACTATTATTTATTCATGTCCACATCAGAAACTCCATTCTAGTTGACAACTGATTTCTGATATAACTGTAATCACAAAATCAGGGTACTATATGAAAGAAATGATAGCAATATTATCTGAGTCTAATTTCAACTACATTCTGTATTTCTTGCTATGATACATTGATTTTTGCAGGTTCATTTCTTGATATGGATTACAGAAAGGATGCCCTTAGACTTCTCTATTATATACAATAATAGAAAGACTGAAATGAAAAAAAGAAAGTTTTATTGCAAAGTCATTTAAGGTGAAAAACAGCTATACCAGAAATTAATCACATATTCAGTAGTTATTTCTTTAAAAAAAAAAAAAGTGACTGATTTACTTTTTTAATGCAAAAAAATCAATACAAGAAAAAGAAATTTATTCGTAAACCGGGGTCTGACTATGTAAACTCTAACTCTTGTTCCTGAACTCTTGCTCATCTTTTTGCACCAGTGCCAACCCATTACATTATAACAATTATTCCTCATTACTGAGCAGAAATTCAAAACCTTTGCTTCACAACTGTTTGAATAAACAAATAGATTTCTGATTTGGTCTATCTAGAAGCCTTATTTCAGTTTACAGGTTCACAGCTAATTTGAGCTATGAAATGTTTAGGTGTCTAGGTAAAACTTGTCTTGCCTCTCTGTGGGGTGTGATAGGGCCCTCTCTAATCTCTTAGCTTTCTTATATTGAGAGTACTCTGCAGAAGCTGTGAGAATACTGATCATGCGCGCACAGACACATACAAACATATATATATTTTATATATATATGAGAGAGAAAGAGAAAGATTTATATATATATGCACAGACACATGCACTCACAGAGTGTAATATAAATTCACATATACATCTTAACATTCTTTCCAACTTGACAGTGCCACCTTAAAAGCCAGAAATACTGGAAGGCTTGCTACAGTTGTATATAAAGGGAAGTCTACTTTGATATTTCACATCGGTGTGATGCCTAGAATTGTGTGGACCAGACTCTCCCTCTGGGTGTCCTTGTTCCACTGCTTCTTCCCCCTCAGCTGTCTTTCTTTCTCTTGTATGTCTACCTGTCCCCTTCCGCTAGGTGCCTTTTTCTTTTATCTTGAATTTTCTAAAGCGCAACAAGACAAACTGTGTTGTTACACGGTTTGATACGGTTCACTTTATCACGCACTCCCTTTTCACTGTTAAGTCAACAAAGCAACAGAGAACATTTTGGGGGGGAGAGCTGAGACACTGAAGTGATGAGAAGCTGCCCATATTATCCATTTTCAGGGCTAATGAATGTGCATAAGGGGGTATCCTCCATCATGGGAATCCATCCTTCACCCCATCGGAGGTGGGCAAGACACCGCTTATTTCCAGGCTGCATAACTTAGTGAGGGCTACACAGCTCTACTGACACAGACTGGAGATGTATCTGCCTGACGTTAACAGCTCCTACGGTTCATGAATCCACCTCATCATAGCATCTTCCAGAAGCAAAAACACTGAAATTTTCCAAAGAATTCCAAGACTTGGCAATGCTGCAGGAAGAAGTGTAATGCATACATGTGTATGCATTACACTTACATACATGTGTATGCATTACACTATGCACACATGCACTTGTGTATGTGTTGCAGTGACACAAGTGAATATGTTTTGTTGTTGGTCTGTAACAGCCTGAGAATGCCTTTGTGGTTAATGATGTAGTTTGCGATAAGTAAATATACAAATATGTTTAAAGTGTTATTCATATGCTAAATCCAATCTTAGAAGCTTGACTAAATAATACATGCTGTTTGAAATTGCTATTGCATATCGATTTCTCAGTTGAGAAAAGGTAGTATTTTGTTTTGTTCCACTGAAGACATCATGTTTTTCCTTCCATGCAAATATAATATGGAGGTCAGAATTTTCTCTGCTACTAAGAATTATATTCATAAGTTTTCGCATAGGAATTACATTTAACTTTTTGCTATAATTATGTGATCTGACTTCCACGTTGACTTCTGCAACCTCTCTGCTCAAATTCCCCTTTTTTTCCATCCTGTGATGCTACTGGGACATCTATATATTGCTGCATTTTTATTTCATTGAGAGTTTATGTCCTTGAACATGTATCTTTTCATGCAGCTTTATGAACAAAGATGTCACTGCTTGATATCTAAAGGCAGGTAATATTTTAAATGCCATCTGATGAGCACTTCCTGGCTGATGAACTCTTCTTAGAACAGTTATCTGTGTATGGCTGAAAATATCTGTACCTCTTGCTACTTTCAAGTGCTGAATCTACTCGCTGATTTTCGAATAAAATTAGTCCAGTGGTTTAGCAAGTAGTGTGAAAGGTTTCCCAAACTCATATCATTTCAGTTAAAGCACAGCTATCCTTTTACCTTGTTTGAAAAAATAATCTTACAATAATATGCCAAGAAACAAAAATAAAATTTCCTTTGAATTTATAATATGATCCCTATCATTCAAAATACACAGAGACTAAAACTGGTAACCTCTGGGGAAAGTGGGTAAATGGATGAGGAATACTTGACATGGTAGCTGGATACATGAAGCCTGAAAACATGGCATGTCATTAATTAGAAGGACAACATTGAACAATCAAAAGCACAATGATGGTCTTGAATTGCTGAATTGTTATCTCGTGTCTATTACTTTTAATTAGCATTAGAGAATGCCCAGGATTTAGCGTTGCTTTCTCTCTCTTAATTATGTAAAAAAGAATGCAAGATATGCTTAAAGTCATTTGCTTTGCAGAATAGAAGACTCTGTGCTCTAGCTCTGACACTCACGCTCCCCAGCATACATTAGTGCTGGATTTAGGCACTATTTGTTGACATGGATTATAAACTAGTATATTATTGTTGCAGACTATTTGATGTGTAACATATTTTTCTAGGAGATGGTGAGCCAGAAATCATGCAATATTAATATTTTCACATATAACAAAACCATGTGAACTGACTGAGAAATACCAAATATAGATGAACATAAGCCAGAACGTTTTCTAAATCATATATAAAAAGTATATTAAAAAGTTGTTCTTGTACAAGGCTGGAAGTATCAGTGCATTGATGATAATGCCAGCAATCATTAGCAGTGGCAGTATTTTTCATAATGCATCACTTTGACTCCTACACTACTTCATAAGAAACGTATACAGCAGATTTGTAAAAACTATAATCAAAAACGCTCCTACAAAATGCTAACAAATAAAACCAACTGGATGGAAGGGATACATCAATAAAAAAATGGGGCAAAGGGAAAGCAGCAAATATTAGGTGAACAGTGGCTTTTCTAAAGGTGTTTATCTGGAAAAGAATGGGAAAAAAAAATGGTCAAATAAACCTGACTGGATTTCAGAGGAGAATAGGTCAGTCAGATGCACATACAGAAAATCTAATTACCCTGTCAACTAAAAGGCATCAATGAAGTGATAAGAAACAACTAGTAACTGTACATAGATACCCATCAAGACGAGGTTCAGAGTAAGAGTGAATAAATGCACAAGATAGAGCTTCATTTTACAAGCGCAGATATAATTCTGATTAATTCATTATAAAAAAGCCACACTGGCTTTGGTGTTGAATGATTGAAGCCTTTATATTCTGATAACCTCTACTCTCACTTTATACCCAGATAACCCCATTAAATTTAGCAGGAGGTTGTATATATCCAAGGATGAAGTCTGATCCTGTGTGTGGTTTTACAGATCTACTGAGCATTTTGTTTTATATATGAATGTATTCTTTTAAAGACAGTTCACAGTAAACTGGAGTTTAACAAGGGGCACAAGATATAGTCTGGCATTGCTTTTATTAAGTTTACACGTTATGTTTTATTCAGTCTGGTGCTTGTTCATTTCTGCACTGCTTGCTACAATAACCCACTGGATTTCCATAGTTTCAAGTCAGGTCAGAAATTCTGCAATAACATCGCCAGGTTTTTGAGAAGAAGAGGAAAGCCAAAACATTATCTTTTTGTAATGTTAAAAATGTTTCCCTTTTTTTTTTAATTTTTACTCAGACACTTTAGATCATTGGTCCTCTCTTAAATAGATTATTCAATATTAAATATTTCTTTTAAATATACTGAGATGAACATTCTCTTTGCTGTCTGCAATTGTATCCAAAGATAGTAGAAGCCACGGCAATCTTTCAAACATAACCAAACTTGGAACACTCATAAGCAATAGACTTCCATGCTTTTTACAGCATCTAATGAGCATCACTGCTGAGACTTTAAGGTAACACCTAAACATCACTAGAAAGAAACCAGATACAGATACTGTACTTGAAGTTGTATTTTTCTTTAGCATAATCAAGGATGGCTGGCATTCTCCTTTGAAGAGAAGAGGACCTGGAATATGAAGGCTTTTGCAAATCAGGAATAAGCCATAATGACAGGCTTGCATAGGGAACTTGCTCAATGCCTGCTTGCATTATGTCTGGTTTTAGGCGATGCTTCAAGTTCTGCTGTACTCTGAAGCAAGATTATCTGACATTTCATCCTAAATCCGATGCCTGTCCTTGAAAGAGCAAGGTAACTGATCCTAGAAAGCAGTAGGTCGCAGGAAAGTTGCAGACTATAACTGAGTCTCAGCTGCTGATCTAGAGGATCAGTTTCCAATCATTCCCACTTGCTTTGAACAGACTGTGAACCAGGGTTCACAAAATATTGTGTAGCAGAACCCCTTGTCTCCAGCCAATGCTTTTGGCTACCACCATCCTTTCCTGAGGGTGAAAAGAGGTATAAAGAGGATGGGGCCAAACTCTTCTCAGTGGTGGCCAGTGACAGGACAAGGGGTAATGGGTACAAATTAAAACACACGAAGTTTCGTCTCCATGTGAGGAAGAACTTCTGTACTGTTGGGATGACAGAGCACTGGAACAGGCTGTCCAGAGAGGCTGTGGAGTCTCCTTCTCTGCAGATCTTCAAAACCTGCCTGGATGCCACCCTGTGCCACATGCTCTAGGTGTCTCTGCTGGAGCAGAAGGGATTGTACTAAATGACCTCTAGAGGTCCCTTCCAATCTCAACCATTGTGTGATTCTGTGATTATGTCAGAGACTGTGACTGGTTTTCTTGTTGCACGTTTATCTTTTTTCTCTCCTTCCTAAATTATACTGACCTACAGGAATTTCTAACTTAGCTTTCAAGCATTTACTGGATGACCTACAAAAATATTTTGAAAAATGGAAATTAGGTTATAAACTCTGTCTCTTATCACAGTGTGTCATGCTGGTAATTTATTGCAGGATGGAACAAGCAGTATGTAGGAATTTCTTTTTGGAAATACCTTCAGGCTTTTCAATCCCTTTTCCAGACTTGAATTTTACTATTATTGGTTCTCTGAAGAATTTTTCATTTGTAATTGATAAAACTTTTCAGGAGGAATCAGTTGTGTGATTTGTTGTTCAAAGTATGAAAATAGTATGAAAATTCATGAAAAGTATGAAAATTCAAATATGAGTTGAATAAATTCAAATTATAGCTCTATACTGATTTCCTGCACTAATTTGCCTGTGTTGGTGAGTAAATTAAGGACTACTTTTGTTCCTCAGTTTGCTCATTTGTAAAATAGGAATAATAAAACTATTATTTACTTCATAGGAACTTTTTTAAGGTTTAATTACTGTTTTTATTGGCCATTAGGTGCATTGGATGGTAGATTCTCTGTAAGTTGCAACATACTATTGTTCCCATTTGTCTTATCTGTCATGAGAGTTTCTCTGCTTTCAAAGTCTTACAAACATGAATTACTCTTAACATTAACCAGACCCTTATGTTGGATGCAGTATGAGGAAATATACTATAACAGTTGTTTCCAGGAGCTATATTTTATGTTGCTGGATAGATTTAGATCTAAAAACCTGGAATAAACCCAAAAGTTTTCTTCATAACAGAATAAGAATAGTGAATACAGTGCTTTTTTTCTCCAGATGTGAGAAACTGTCTGTGATAATTTAGCATTTTGTGTCATAGCCATATATTCATAGAAATGGAAGAATGTGATTTATGGTATTCATCTGAAGATAAAGTATAATATAGATATGTCATTGAGGTAATTCTTGCAAAATGCTTTTATGTTAAATATTCCGAAGGTCAAAACCATTAAATAACATCTTAATTATCTTGTCCAGTGCTGGTGCAGATCTCAAATGAGACTGTTAAGTAATGTTTATAATGCACAATTGAATATTATAAACAGTTTTCTTTTTCAGGAGGTGTCTCATTTTCCCTCCTTTTCATGAATGAATCATCCTGCAAATCCTATGTATTTTTCATCAGACACATTAAATGATCATATGGGTGCAGTCAATTTCCTCTATAACTTCAGAAAAATATAGCAATCCAAAGCAATCATTTTCATGTGTTGCAGGTGCTGCCTACTAGGAGGAAAGATGTACTTGGATATTCTTTAATTAAAATTTCAATTACTTCAGTTAACATCCTGAAAAGAATTGGATTAAAAATTCCGTTGGTGAGCGTCCTCTGAGGTCAGAAAATATTGACGGTATTTGTACATCCACGTGTGTGGTACACGGGTGTCGTGTTGTGTTGTAAGTCAAACCTCACAGTTTACAAGGCCCAAAGCTTCCTCCTCACCACAGAACATCCTCTTTAAGTAATCCTTTTCTTCTCTTTCGTCTTAATCTTCTTTTTTTTTTTTCCTTGTTGAGTCTGTCTCGCTTTGCGTATTATGAGCTATTTCAATAGACTGAAATGACCTCAGTGAAAATAAGCTTAAATTGGATAAACATTTTCACAGACAGCAACATACTCAGCTTTGTGTCCATCTTCTGCAAAATAAAACCAGCATTGTTATACCACTTTGTTCACAGATAATACACGGACTTAATGCTTCAATGCGAAAAATAAGCAACAGGAGAACCTTCTGTGCAAATATGCAAATGCATTGGTATTACAAAAGGATATTATAGACATTAAAGTGCTGGAAATTCGTATATGGCAAATTATGTTAGAAAAAATCAGGATTAAAGGCCTTATAATAACGCATGGGTATCACAAAAACATTTTTACATTTAGAGATTATTCTTAGCATGCTAGTCTTGGTCTATCAATATGGTTCTCATATTTGTTTCTAACTACTGAACAAAAAAAGCAAGGTGAATCACTTTCCATTTTGCTTCACCAATTGCCATGGTTCAAACATTCACACTACACCATCAAATCAATTAAGATTTGCTCTTTAACAGAATCACAGAATGGCTGAGGTTGGTAGGAAACTCTGTAGATCATCGAATCCAACCCCTGCTCATGCATGGTCACTTAGTGCATGTTGCACAGGGCCACATCCAGGTGGGTTTTGAGTATCTGCAAGAAAGGAGACTCCACAGAATCTCTGGGCAACCTGTTCCAGTGCTCTGTCACCCTCCCAGCAAAAAAGTTTTTCCTCAATTTCAGATAGAGCTTCCTGTGTTTCAGTTTGTGACCATTGCCTCTCTTCTTGTTGTGGAATACCACTTACTTAAACCAGTCTGTCCTTAGCATATTTTATCAATTTAATGTGAATGTTTGAACTAAGCCAACTGAAGAATCAAAAGCAGAAAGCGATCCAGTGTTCTTTCTTCTTTATAATCTAACACAAAAGAATATCTGACATCCTTATGGCCCCTGCACAGGTATGGTCTAATCTTTGGTTGAGCCATGTCTACTGCCTGTTCTCATAATAATTTTGTTGTGGAAACTCTGGGTTTGAATCGTTGCTCAGCATAAGATCTAATGGTAACTGTAAGTGAATCCCCTAGCAGTCCCTGCATTACTGCCCTAACAACCTATTTCATTGTGAAGTTAAGAATAACGACCGTGGATCAGAGTGACCTCATTATGGTCAGCTCATAGGGAAGGCCTAAGGAAAGAGCTTGAATTTCAGAAGTTAGGTAAAACAGGAATGTAAACAACATTTACGCTTTGAAATTAAGCAGTGCCAGGAAACATGCCTCATACCAGGGCTGTCAGTGTCCTCAGGACCCTGATATTCTACTGTTTAGTATCAGATTGCAAGGAAGTCTCAGGAGTGATTTTGACCAATTATCAGTATTAACACTTTACAATGCAAAGGAAACAATCCTGATTTAGTAGTATTGCAGTTGTCTCACAACAGCATGCCGTTCCTTTCCCTACAATAAAACTGGACCGACCCTGCAGTGGAACATGTGAAAAAGATTTATATAAATATATTCCAAAGTATATTTAAAAGTACCCATAGGTTGACAGTGTGCATGACATTCGCTTAGCCTGGGATAGACATCGGCATCCCAAGCAATAACAATCAACTTCATGTGTAGTCACTGGAAGGAAATGGAAACTCCTGAGTATAGTTCATCTCACAGAAAAATAATTGTCTAAAATAGGTCAGAAGACTAATGCTCAGAAAATCCATTTTTTCCTGTTGATATATATGAGAGAGACAAATGTGTCTAGTCCTGAAGTAGATGTAAAATGTAGCTGGGTAAAATTTGGTCAGATGGCTTTCACCCTGAGTTTTTCTGTCAGTTTATTCCTCATTCTTTATTTTTAAATGTAACTTGTATTACCTGATGAGTTTCAAAGCAGATCTGCCTTGCTGCAATAAATATTATTATTATGATAATTATTTTCAATCTCCACTAAGGTTAGACTGCTATATAATGATGTAGAGACAGAGGAGGTCACCAGCTGTCTGTGCTTCTGAAAACAGGAAGATTTCCTGTACGCTCGTGTTAAAGGATCTTTGGGAGTGTTATGACAATATAGTGGTAGCTGAAATATATTCTGGGCTGTTTCTCTGCACCGAGAGACCATTATCATGATAATTTAACACCTGTATCACTGTTTTTGGGTAGTGCAACCTGTAATCAGAGTCTGAAGCACTCTCTGAAGCAGTTATAATTTAGATTACAATTTAATATATAACAGTATTGGTTCTGAGGCTTTGGATCACAGAACGGGAAACACCTCACTGAATCATGATTGCAGTAAGTGGGATTTTCCATAAAGGAGGGCAATGTCATAATTCTACAGTCTTGAAATGTAGCCAGGCTTGACTGAGCATGTGTCTCTAGCAGGATAGCCCATTTTTTGACTGTGTGACACCATACAGGATGCTCTCATGAGGCACCTTTCTGGTAATTTAATTTAGAACAGGCACAGTAGATATTGCTGATTTTCCTTCAGGCCATGGTTTTGAAGAGCAGTCAGTATAACTCAGAAAAGTGTGGAGTACTGTTAAAGGAAAGTTTTATCGATGCGACATCTCAGGTATTACATGTGGAGAAAAAAAAGCACAGCCAAGTGGAGCTGTCAACACGGTGCTACATACCTTCTACCTCCGATGTCTCAGCAGTACTGACAAGGTTTGGGGGACAGTACGCATCTATAAAGCTCTCTGTCAGAAGAGATGAAAAAGGAGAAGGTACCTAACCTACCTCCCTGCATATTCCTTTGGACCTGGTTAGGAAAAAAAATAAGTCATATTTTGTCCATCCTCCCTCCTCCATTTTTTTTTTTCTGTAGTGTTATCAGCTATGTAGCTTTTTGTAATATATGCTTTCATTTTGGACAAAGTACTGTTTGTTGGGGATTTACATTCTTCCTTAGAGGAACTGCAACCTGTGAAGATTTTGGAGCTACATAAAAATTTGGGACTGCCTAGATGAACAGCCTCTGAAATGTTAGGTTCAAGTAAAAAGATGTCTTGACTATTGTGCTTATTCTTCCCAACATGTTCCAGGTCAGCCATAGTGTAACATTATAGTACAGCAGAACAAGCAAGCAGATCTTGCTGTGTTTCTTTTTTGTTTATTTGTTTGTTTTCTGCCTCTAGGCAGGATTGAATGGTTGAAGTCAAAAAGCCGAATGAAATCTGTTTTCCTCTGAAGTTCCTCTTTGACCTTTGCATAGTTTAGGAAAAGATAAGGAGTGTGGTCACATTCAGTCAGACCATTTTCTCTCTTGTGTGAGAAGCTGAGCGAAGTCTACAGAAAGATATACCCGAAATTTAATAATGGTTTTAATAAGATCTTGAGAAGGAAGTTCTTAGTTGCTTTCTTAGATGAAGAAAGGCCCACAGTTTTGTGTGAAGAGGGTCCTATAGGTGTAGCACTTTTTTCGATAAGCCTCACACTGCTGTATTTCCTTAAGTATAACATAGTAGTAATCATGTATAACTTTCAAAAACTCCTAAATAACATTTTCAGTTATGGCTGAGACTGTCACTTGGATACCTTCAAATCTCATTCCCCAACATCGCTCATCATCTATGATTGCAAGTCAGCTGAAATGTCTTGTTGCCTAGCTTTCTTGAGATAATATTCACTGCATGCCTAGATTTCTATTAAGGCTGTTGGAAAACACTTGCTAACTCCTGACATTGCTGAGTCCTTCCAGAAGTTCATATCTTAGTTCTAAAGCAACTTTCATGCCAATAATTTTGTTTCCAGAAGAGTCTGCTCTGATAGATATATTGAAATAAAAAGAAAAAGAAGGGAAAAAAAAGAAAAGCCAGAAAAGAAAAAGACCTTATTAGATTTCACACAAAAGCTTCCAAGCTTCCAAGAAGGAAGGATGTTGAACATTCCCTTGTGATATAACAGCCCAATGATTAAATCTCTCATTTGTCTACAAAAAAGATAAATTTTTCTTGAGAGCCTGATACCCTCATTCGCTGGGGGATTTAGGGCACTTCTGCTGAAATTGCAAGTCTAGATGATGCAGATGAGGAATGTTCTTCTCTATCTTTAAATCACACAAGGAATGTGTAATCAATGCCACTGCTGGGCCAATGTGCATTTTCTAACCACATCTATTCAATCAGCCCAGTAGCCTTCTCTGGACTATACCAAACTCACTGTGATCTAAACCCTCAGCATTTTTCATTACATAGAAGCATGTGTTCTTAGCCAAAAAAAAAAAAAAAAAAAGAAAGAAAAGAGGAACAACAAGAGCAAAAAAGTTTAGTTACCTCCAAAATTAGATGGTAGTTGGTGAACTGATTGTGAATTCTGAATAGTCTGAACTAAGGCTTCCTAGTTCAGTGCAAAGTTTTTCTGAGCTGCAGTGTGAAACAATAGTTTCACACTTTTTTGTGCATCAGTCTCGCATAGATTTTACTGCTTACTTCTTGCATGTCTTTGTGAAGGAGAACAAAAAAAAACCCACAGGTTTCAGAAAGATCTTGTTATTTGTAATATAAGATATTGGTGTCTTATAAAATTAGGATATGCACTTCTTTTGTAATTTCTACTGATAAACAGCTTGAATCTCTCTCAGATGAATGCAGGAATAAGCTGTTACATGCGTCGTATTCTCAGCAAAGTAGAAGCAACTAAAGAATCAAATTTTATTCTATTTTCAGATTTTTTCAAATCAATCCTAAAATAAAT
The DNA here is from genome assembly GCF_059628265.1 of Tinamus guttatus. NCBI lineage: Eukaryota > Metazoa > Chordata > Aves > Tinamiformes > Tinamidae > Tinamus > Tinamus guttatus. Next base: position 20,747 of record NW_028289020.1, on the reverse strand, counting down.
ATCATGAACTTTGAAATGACTTCAGTAAAACTTGACATGATAATAATGGCTGTCATCTGTGCTAGCTATTCCTTAACCAGGCCCTTAGCCATATTATTTGCATTTTGTCTTTGCTCACAACTACCCTTCTTATGTTCTTGTCAAAGCTATTGCACTTGCTGTTGCAAAGAAAGGAGGCTATCTGTATTCCCAACATTATGGGGCAGAATAAAGAAGCAAACACTTTGCACAAAGCTCCTTTGAGCTATTTAATTTACTTTCTGACAAAAGGAAAGATGACATTGAGGACTCAGCAAAGAACAAAAAATATTTCTTAAAACATGAAATACAGATGATAATTCAATCATTAGGAGAAATTCTATTAAGTTCTGGAAAACTCCATTATGCCTCCTTTCCTACAGATTGTCAGCTAGTCACCACTGTGTGTGGGGGGGCATGGGCGGCAATAACAGTTATGCTGGATTTGTTTTTTATGCAGGCCTACTGACAAAAAAATCTACTTAAAAATGTAGAAGCATACATATAAACTCCCCCTTTTCCTTCTATTTTAATTATAGAAAAGCTTGGCTCAGGTACATATTAGAAATTTTCAGTGGGAACAAAATAAAACAAAGATATTCTTTCCACAATCTGAACACACGCACCCTCCCTTTATTTTTCTGTATTTTAATAATCCAATAATTCCTTTTAATAAAGATCATACTGTATGAAAAGAAAGTAAGTTAAAACAATGAGTGATGACCAACAAAAGTCCAGAGGTGCTGGCTGTTCAAAGATAGTCTTCAAATGCTTTTTTTTTTTTTTTTAAAAAAAAAAAAAGGTAGTATTTGTATGGTAGTAACAGAATTAATTCAGTTACTTTGGCAATTAGTGTCGTTCTGTATGTATTTGAACATCTCATGTGTCCCAGCTGCTGCTTCATCAGAGCAAGTGCCTCCTTTAGATTCTGTATCATATTTTCTTGCCCTGTGAAGATGTCCCTAATACCAGAGGACATCTCAGAACATGACCTGAACATGAACTAAAGTTCTAATAAATTTAAATAAGGGACCATGTAGATTTTAGTGGAAATAATTCCAAAATCTATCTGTTGAAACATTTTTCTACCTCTGAAAGACTTTTTTTTAGAGTCTACAGTTATCTCCAAATGGATACTTTAGTGATTCTAATTTCCACATATGTTCTTTGACTCTACATCATGATTCAGACAAGTGCCTAGGGTATTCTGGGCAATGATGATGCCAGGCAGGTCACACTGTAGCATATTCCAATGAGTAAGCTTATTTTCAGCTTTAATGTTCCCAGTTAGGTGATGTTTGAATAATGGAGTTATAAGATATGGAATGCAGTCATAATGGAGTTAAAAGATAGAAGGCTGACATATTCCACTTTTTTTTTTTTTTTTTTTTTTGTCAGTCACTTAAAGATACAGATCAAACCTTGGAAAGCCTCGGTCACTGATTGAACTCTTAACATGACATGTCTTATAATAGTATTTATAGGAACCAATATTGAAAACTCTATTAAAATTAAACAAATATAAATGAATTCCACTCTCAGTGTAACTATGAGCTTTAGTGCTTCAGAACTGCACAAATTATATTGTGCACACATAAGCTGAATTAGCTGAGAGGTTTTTCCCCTGACTGAAATTGCATGAACTAAATGACTCATGACCTTCACCTGCATTAATTAGAACCTGTTGCTTCCTAGAAATAGGAAGAAAATAATAAAAAGCACTGGATAGACTGAAGAACTGCATTGTGTAATGTTTTATTTCACACATATTATTGAGTGGAAATGTAAGGACCGATCCATGCAGTGATCAAAATGCAGTTTAGAGACTTCTATGTTTTTAAAGATGAAAGTCCTGTCTGCCTCTTCTACCATCTGAAATGATTAAAAAGGTGAAATAAATGTATGATGTCATTTGATAAACAGAAACCAAAATTTTCAGTTTTTTGAGGGAAGGAGCAGGAGAAGAAGAAAAAAAATATATACATTCCTTGGCCCCTAAAATTTGAGGACCAATGTGTTTCTCTTATTTAGGGGAAAACATTTGAGTTGCTCTAAGCTGTGAAGTTCAGAGATACAAATGTGCCATAATTTCTCTCATGACAACAGAAACTTCATCTTCTCACACATCACCCCCTTTTTCCCATTCCACATGAAACAAAGCATTCCCTGTAGAAATTTACTGTATTTAGATGTAGAAGCAGATGTCTGAATTAAGTGTGTAAACTGCCATTGCAGTAGGTGAACACCTAGGGTGGATCTTGCTAGTCCAAACAGATAGTCAAAGCATCTGAGATGCACTAGCATATCTAGAACATCCTGAATAGTCTGGTGGATCTGATGTATAACCAGGAAGACATACTTCCATTTTTAGATGGAAGTACATGATCATATTTAGATAACTGAATCCCACCTTTTGTGGCTACCTAGCTGGCTTCATTAATTGCATGATTCTTAACTTTGAATCAAATGCCAGCTTCAGACTCCTAATGCAGTTGTCCAGACTAGGTGCTATATGAGAGGACATATGGGAGATTTATGAACTTCTGGAGAAAGAGTTCAGAGAGCATGCGCCCCCTTTAACTTCTTAAATAATTTTTAGAAGGGCAATTAAATTGATTTTTTTTTTTAGTTAAAACAGAAATTTTCCTGTAATATCCTGTGATCATTTAGAACATTCCAGAACTATTTAATCTGAAAAATAAGGCTAACAATGAAGGGAAAGCCTGCAGAGTTGTAACTGCTCTTTACAAATTGTGTTCCAGCATGCCCGAAACAAGTGAGTGCACATTCTACTGCATTCATTGTACTGAGCTAGACTACTAGTAATGGTGCAGAATACATTGGCTAACAGCAATGCTAATGAAAAATACCGTACCTGATAGTATTTGCAAGTTTGTGCATGTTTTTGCAGTCACTCCATTCAGTTCCACATGAGCAATACTCTCACCCATCACTAAGCTTATAACGATATCCATCACTCCCAAAATTGTTATTCTCCACAGATGCAACTCCTCTTTCCTTCTCTCCTTTTTGCTTAGCGAAGTCCATGTCATTCCAAGGATAACAATTTTGTACAAAAACAGGGAAGAAAAGCAAGAGATCTTCATCTACTCAGGGACTCAGTCACAACTCTTCCAAAACATCTGAGTAAATCCATCTGACATTTAACTCTGCTATATTTAATGTTGTGAGTACAATTAGGGTGTTCAGAGTTAATTTACAGCTCCAGAGGACAGAGTTAAGGTGGTATGAGTATGCACTATAAATCTGTATTTGATAGCATTCACAATACTGGAAGAGTTTAGGTCTCTTGTATCTATCTTAAGACATAAGAATTTTCTGAAAATGACATATTATAAATTAATAATCAATGTTTTATCTAATTGAATATACATTCATTATCAATATTTTAAATACCTTAGCTAGCCTTGAAATTATGAATTTATTTTCTATCTTACTGTCTTTTTCATCTTGAGGTCTAGGGTGTGTTTTTCTTTTCTTTTTCATAAGGCATTGCTGGTATTTCTGAAGGTAGTGATATTTGTGGTTGGGAATAATTCTTGCAGCGGTTAGTTCCCCAGCTGAAGAACAATAATTAAGACAGTTCAATCTGTTGTGCTCGTGAATCACCTTCTCATGGCTCACAGTTCCATTTTTCCTTAGGAATGCATCCATCACAATAGATCACAATCTTGAAAATTACAATAATAATTGAAACTGTGATACAAGAGAGTCTTCAACAAGGCAGAACAACTCAGTGTGGTACCATATCTAATTAATGACCTGAAAAAAAACAAGTCATTTTAGACTACATTATCGTCAGAATTTACTTTACGTTCTTAAATATTTTTCAACCATTTTAAGTATATGGACCAGGGCAGTAGTATTAAATGCATTACTATGTCCCTGCAAAATAAGCAGTTACTCATAGCAGGTTCCATTTTTTAAAATAAATGTTCTCTACATGCTTATGGCTAATACTGGTCCAGAAAGCATAAAATTAATGTTTTAAATAATCTCCCTATTGAAAATCAATAATTTGTTCCTTTATTTATGTCGCAGTATGTGACATAAAAATAGAATAAATTTTGCGTTACGTTTTCTTCAAGAACTTTTAAGGAGTCACAAACAGTGCAGAACCATTTTTCCCCTGGTTCTTTTTGTGAAGGATCTGAAAGACTTAAGTCTTTTAAAGCCATGCCTGTATGGCAACTGCATACACTTTATTTATTTTTACTGTGACAATATGTGGTGGTGGGCAGTAAGTGCTTGCATGTGGAAATAAGCAAATAGAATCTCTGTAACTGGGGAGATAAAACTGCAATTGCTACTTTTATCTTTTTAATTCTTCAATATAATATTTTGATCCTATTTAATGTTTTACAAAAGGGGTTACATAGGATTATTGTCAGCCTTTGAAGCATCCATTTAGGACCTATAATTAGGAAGAGGCAGGAGAGGCCACCATTGACTGCAAGGCTTGCTTGCATGGCTCACTTTTTATGTGAGTTGTTGAATTACATTTAACCTTCTTAAACCTTCTGGATGCTACTTTGCTTAGCAATATAAATTTTATAGGTTGATTATGCTTGGAAGGATTTAATCAAAATATTCAGAATCATTTTGTTTTAGAAGTTCTGTTATCAAAGCATGAATAATGACAAAACAAATGATTTCTTTTTTATCAAACAGCAGGCTAGTTTCAATTACATTCGTACTTTTTCTGGAAAAAAATGTTTTGCAAAAGGACGACATCACGGAAAGGTGCTGTTCCTCCCCAGCTTCTTTTCCATACTCCACCATAAATTAGACCCATCTTCCATTAAAAGTCTGGCTGTAGGGAGTTGTCAGGCTCCAATCTGAAAGGCATGAAGCTGCATTTACAAGGCACTGCTCTCCAGTTAATAAAAACAGACTTTCTGCAAGGGTTACCATGCAAAGATTTTTTCTGTATCAAGGGCAAATGCCACCTGTTGTATCAATTTAGAGACTAAATTATTCCCAGAATTAACTTGAATAACATGAATGGTGCAATGACTTCTGCAGAGTATTTTGTAAACACTTCTCTGTTTCATAGCCTTTTGTGGCTTTCTGATGTAAAATTTGTCATTTTGTAAAAGTGATTTATCATTTTAACCTTGATTTTCCACTGTCTTATTTTTTCCCTGATCATGTGTAAACTGATCACAAATTATTAGCAAGCAACTATGGAAGTAGACTTCTTGCACTTTGAGGAGAAGTAAATGACCTTAACTAGCAGAAGGCAGAGAAAATTTGGATCCCCACTGTGAAATGGCCTTTTGTCTTGAGGGGGCGGTGGGGGGCGGGGGGGTGGAAGAAGAGCTGTCCATGAAAAATATAGGTTACACTATTTCTTATTAAGTTTTATATGAGTAAAAGGAAAACAATAATTAGTGCTTTTTTATTTATTTATTACCATTCTTTATTAAGGAATCTGTCACAGCTTTGACAAAATCACTGGTGTTTACTCCAACATGATACCTTTTCTTCAGGAGCTGCTTCTCCATACTTGGGTAATTTTGGTCTTTCAGGTAAGTGATTCATTTTCATAAAGTCAAGTTCTCTGACTATAATTAGACATTGACAGAAAACTGTGGTACTTGTCCCTTATGCCTGAATCTTCATGAAGAGTTTATATAAAGAATGACATCTGTAGAAGCTCTTGCTACAGTTATGAGGAAAAAAAAATGTATGTTGATTTTTGTATCATTAGAAGAAATGCAAAGATGAGTAGACATTTGGGGAACCTGAGGTTTTTTAGGCGCTCCATGTATATGTGGAGAGTGTGAACTTTAAGCCAACATTCAGCCATTCTTTTAAAAACAGATTGTATTGAAGCAGTTTTGTTGGCAAACTATGGTGAGTTTATGCTTTGTTAATTAGCAATACTTCTGTGAAAACTGTCTTCACACTCCTCCATCTCCCCATGAAAGAGGAGGAAAAAAGCAGCAGTACAATGGTGTCTGGTCTTAAAGCAGCTTGATGTTTTGCTAGACAATCTGCCTAGAACCAAAGAACATTAAATAGAATCCCTAGACATGTGAATTGCATTAGGGATGGAATAAGAAGCCTTAACTACATAGTTCTTAGCTTTTGTTGGATTATTTTTATACAGCTTTTGTATTTAAGGGGGATTATGGCACACATGGTCAATAAGATCAGAGTCTTTTCAGACCCCTGAAACTGTTAGAGGTGCAATGAAGTTAGTTAAATATGGAGAGAAAGCTGCATCTTTTAGTCTCATGGCTTTTGGAGGTTTAAGTGAGAGCTCGTTGCACATTTTAACAGGCTTATTTTCATTATTTTTAGCATTAATGGAAAAATGTAGAAGAAAATAAAGAAAACTTGATACTGAAAGGACTTATCTGATTACAGTCGCAATCATTCTCCATTTCATCCATGGTGATCACGGGAGACCTTCAGAGCTATTATGATTTTGGTTGAAGTGCATGGGACACTGCAATTTAACTTCCATGAGATTTTAATGTAACCATTATGGTTCCTCTATCAAAATCATAATCATATATTCTACAGTCATCATGGTGTATTATGCCAATAAATACTAGTAAGGAAATTCTTCATGTACAGATCATTGACATAATAGACTATAATGCTTTTTTAGTGCTGCTATGGTCTGCTGTATCAATGCCTACTGAGGGAGACTTTAAAGCACTCATCCAAGTACATGGGGTAACTCCATACAAATCTTTATAAAGTTTTTGGAGATAAGCAGTTATTCTTCATTGCACTGTCCATTTTATTTATAAGTCCCAAAATTATTAGCGTACACAAGGGACAAATGTGGTATTCAAATTTTCACTTAAATGTTGAATCAACTTTTCATAAACTTCAAGAACCATTTGAAAGTATTTTTTGTGTGTCATCTTTCCCTTTTCCGAATTTCAAAATGCTGAAGAAAAAAGGAAAAAAAATGATACTGTTCTCACTGTCTGATCATTTTATGAGAATGAGTTACAGGCTTCTGATCTGAAAGCCGTGCCTTTAGTCTGAGACTGGTTTAAATTTCCTTTCTATAAAACAGAGATAGATAAGTACCTCCAAAGTGCAATCTGGAGGAATATTCATAAACTAGGCACCTAAAATGAGTGGGACGAGCCAACCACTGAAGGATTTAGATTAGTTGCCTAACAATTATCTGATTAAGTCATAGGAAATATAACCCACTCCTTAAGTGGAATGTGCAGAGACTAGAATTTTAGTATTTCAACTACTCTAAGTAAGTTACATGGAATTATATGGAATTGTCTTAGGACATTGAAAAGGATCTTTCATGCTAAATAAGGTATAGTGCTGAATATCTACCACTAGTTAGTTTGAGTATGCCTACAGTCCACTGTACAAACTGTAGCATAAATAACACAAAGGACTTCCTGGTATATATGTTGTTTTATCTCAAAACATTTTAGTCACTTTCCAGGCTTGTTGCACAGGTCTGTTATGATCATACCTTGCTTGAGGCTCTAAAGATAGCCTGAAGTAGTAGAACAGCACATAGAAGATGATAGGGAGACAATAGAGTGGTTTATGTCCCAGTATTATTTGAACATGTCTGTTCTTTGCACTGTGGAAATCCACAGCTGTTCACACTGGAGTTTTGAATTGTAGCCCGAGGAGGAGCAGCTACAACTTCTTGATGTCTTAAAATGATAAGAAACGTTATAAACCTTATTTCTCTTTGGAAAAGCCAGGACTGTCAGAGGTAGCAATGAGATCTCTGCAGCCACTGAGCTAAAGATGAACATACATCTTAAGAGATACATGTAGGCCAACAAGGCCTACAAGCAAGGAGTTCTTTTTTTCTAAGCAAGGAGTTCCTCCCCTCAACAAATATCACTCTGTTTTGTTACAAAATCACATCTAGTTTACTTTCACCCAGAGTGTGCTCTCATTCATGTGTTATGAATGGATTGAAACTCCGTAATATGATTATGATTAAGGGAGAAATAGATACTGGATGTTTGCAAACAGGCTGGTGACAACTATAATGCCCTATCTATCTTCCGTGTTTCTGTGATTTGCCTGGAAGTTATACACAGATACTCACTGAGGGAGAAAAGAGACAATTGCAAATTACAGGACGTTTTTTTTTTTTTTTTTTGGTCCCCTATCAAAATATATCACTTTAGCTACAAATTCATTAAGACAGCTTTTCACATGAAAAATGGTGACAGTGGAGGAAAGTTCAGCCCAGACTAATCATTATTTGGGCAGTTGAATTGAAAAAGTAATTTTTTGTTCTTACTTTCTTTATAAATTAAGAGAAAATATAGAACAAATATGAATCTCTTAGACAACTAATGTATATTTTCACCAGTGAAGTTGAGGAGTGTACTATAAAGAATGTATTGACAAACTGGGGTCCTACAGTCCGGAGATTTGACCATTTGCCTGGGATGGAAAAGAAACATTGAAGACACAGATATAAATATATGTATACAAATATGGATGCAGTGATTTAAACTCATCCCTTCTGCAGCTTATGTCAGCATCTAAATAGAGAGCTAGTGGCAAGTCTCTCTTTGATTCACAGGTCTTTCTCAAAAGATAGATCTCTTCTTGCTACATTGTTTTAAAGTCTAAATTCTGTACCAATGTGAAACGAAAATAAACTTAGAAACCTTAAAATTTCCCTATAAGTATAGCTTTGTTTTCTGTCCATACCTTTACACCTAAAGCACAATTGAAATATCCTACACCCTATGTATGAACTGTCATTATTATTAGTAGTATGAGTGGTCATTGGTTCTTTGAGATCCCTGTGGCAGTATATAACAGGAATGTATGAGAAAGACCTCTCTGATAAGAACTCCCATTTCTTACTCAGGACTTACAGAACAAGGAAATATGATGAAGAAGAAAGATCAGAATCTTTCCTGTCTGGAAGCTTGATATTCCCCTATCACACCCAAAAGGGATGAGAGCATCAATTGAGGGCAGAAGAGATGAACCAGTTTGAGCATCTAATCAGACTCTAGGGGAGAACTGTGTCAATAGTCTAAGATGCGTGCTCCTGTCATTAACTTATGACAGCCATAACATTAGCATCTTTTCGTTCTTCCAGGGAATAATATTCACAAGGAGTGATCTGCAATTTTTTAACGTCGGAAAATCTCTGGAAAAAATGGTCTGGGAATGTCAGCCTCTTCTGAGACAGAACTACTTGCCAGTTATGTTCATTTTATTTACTTTTATATTAAATTACTTTCATATTCAAATCTAAATGACATTGTTTCAAAGCAATGGGTTTCAAAGCATCAGGAATGTGTCCTATTCAGTTACATGCATGCGTGAACATGCACAGACACGCATATACAGAAATACATTTTTTCAACAGCATAAATGATTGCATAGTAATATGATATTTTTTAGATGCTTAAAAATGAATTATGCAGTGACAGGAGCATTAAGTAATACAGAAATGTAGATGCTCTCTCCTTGCTTTCTTTTGCTCTTTCTCAGCTTCACATGACATCAAGACTAAACTGATTGACATTGATATTTATAATGGTTATCTCTGAAAGACAAGAAGGGATTAATCAAGGTCTGAATCTTTCAAGGTCTTCCAAAGAGGTCACCAATACTCCATGCTATTAGACTAGATAACGTCAAACCTATGCAACTTTATTTCTAAGAAATAATCTACAGCCAATGTAAAGACAATGTCTGATTCGTATACAGTTTACAGACATTGATATAAATGAAATCTGTGGTATACAAGTGTAACTAAGTCTGACTCCTGCACTGCTAAATTCACATAACTTAAGAGGTTAAACTGTTCTAGGAGGACTGATTGATAAAATTAGAATTGCCTATGGCTTTTAGACCTATTAAGGTAGTGAACATAAAAAAGTGATGATACAAAGATGTCTATAGAAGTTTTAAAATATTAGAGGGTCAAAAACATAGGGATAATGCCTATTTGTAACAATGACATACTTCCTAAATAAGATTTAAATATAGAGTTTATTAGTTTCTAATTTCCTGCCAAAATTCCTCATTCAGCATCTAATATGTAGCTCTCATTGGCACTAATTTTCATAGGCTGTTGTAATTATTCATTCTCATTTTTTTTTATTGTTTCTGTAACTATCCAGTCAATCATGCAGACAGATAACAAAGAAAACACTGACTATTATAGAAGAACATCTTCATGGCAATGGAAATGTCAGTAGAACAATAACAAATGAATGAAAAGGAGAAATGGCACTTTCACTGAAAGGATGACTCAGTTATCTAATAATGTTCACTATGTAGCTGGAGAATAGCATAGCATAGTATAAAAGTAGACATTACAGACATCATGGACATTATTAAAACAGTAATGATTTAGTTGGGATGAAAGCTCTTGTGAGGTAAAAAGGGGTAATAGTCCATATTTTACAGATGGAGAAAATAATTCACAATAATTTTATATGCCTCTACCTTGATGTGCCAAAATTAAAACACTTGTACTCTGATTTCAGAGCTAATTAGCACCTACAGGTCTAAGCGAAGTTAATTATGAAACACAGAGTAGAATCTGGAAGCACTGAGAACATATTTTTTTTCTATCAGTATTGAAAGGGTGATTTTTATATTTATTTGCAAAATTTAAACGGTTCTTCCTCCAGTTTTACACTATCAAGTTTAGAACCTGGCTTTTATAGTGAAAGATGCTTTTTGTTATATAATGTTTGGTGTTTTATAGTTTCCCCTGTAGTGCCTGGAAGGAATATTCTGACTGAAAGTCTTTATTTACCATAGACTTTCACTAACAACCTGCTTTTTATGTCTTCTTTTCTATGATGATTAATAGTTTACATTTGTATTTGGAATGCTTCAAGCTACAGTCATGACAATTCATTTCACAATTCCCTTCTAAGTCTTCTGACATTACATGAATATTTGTGTTTGATCAGTTTTTCTTATGGGTAGGCAGTGACTATAGTACAAAGTGCAGTTTCTCTTTATATTTTTTACTTAATGGTTTGTTTCTTTCAGGGATATGGGATCCTCTGCCTAAAGTAGAATGAACCTAACAGAGAGAAATGCTTTTGGACTGCAGACTTATGAAATCACTTGAAAGAAAATAATAAAAAGTAAGATTTTCCTTTCCGGGGGCTTTTTTTTTTTTTTTTTCCATTACTAGATCTACTGCATTATGACTGAATTGACTGGTCCAATTGACAGTCCACTTTTTATCATCAAAAGATAAACTACTTTCTGTTATCAATATTTAGTCTTACAGAGCTAAGCATCCTTAATATGAGATAGGAGTTTTGAAGAACTAATACATTGGAAGGAAGAAGACAAAACCCTTCTCTGTGACAATACGTTGCTTTAGCATAACTCATATGTGGGTTCTTTCTCAGATTTTTCTGGTGTAGCTCACTTACATTGAAGGGCAACAAAACAATGATAACTAAAACAGAAGATAGTAAAACTTCTTAATACCAAAGCAGCAACAATGTTGATAATTACTGATTTCAGAAAGGAATAAACCTAAGCAATTATAAATATAGATAATAGCTTAGAAAAGTCAGTATTTGTGTCCAGTATTACTCAAATGAAACAATGGCAGTTATTTTAGTTTCACAGTGCCTCTGGAACTTAACACACCTTGAGAATGTCTGTAATGGGATGAATGACTTTCCACCTGGACTTCAAAATAGAAGAATTGGTGGAGCACAAAATTCTCTTTACCTTGCATACCATATCTCTGGTTCTAAAAAACATATGTCCACAGCCAGACTTCTTAAAACATTTAGAGACTAAACTCACCTGAAATTCCTGTGTCTAATCAAAGGAAAGAGAAAAGTCCTTTGAGGAGATTTCTGAAGAGCAATACAGAAGGTTTGAGAAAGAGTCTGAGTGACAAGGTACTTAGGACTAGGAAATAATTTTGAGTAAGGAGAAGGTTACAGACTATATATTATAATTTTACCTAAAAATACTGACATGCACACACAGAGTTTTTATTGTTCGAAATTTCAGAATATCTAATCAATAACATGAAAACATATGGTTTATTTCCTTCTAGGATCAAAATCTCTGAAAGCTTTAATATCAAAGCAAACAAATAAAGTACACTCAGCTTTATGAGCAAATGGAGCTCATATACTTTCTCAGTCAAATAGCCTCTTATGAAAATAATTTATCTCACCTAAAATACTTACGCTTGCACCATTAAGACTACTTATAGGCAAACTAACAATTTGTTCTGCTATAATGAAAATTCAAAATTTTCTGTAAAGTTCATTTCAGAGCAAGGAGTTTTGTAAAGTGGCTTTGTAGTAGTAAATTAGCCTTGTCTGTTCCTCTGTACTAAAACTAATCATATGCCTGTATCTTGAAATATGAGTTAATTTTTTTAAGTTGTCCCATCAGTTGCAAGCCATGAAAGGAAACAACTCAGTTTTCCGTCAGTATTACAGTGAAGTCAAAACATTACGTGATGAATTAGCAACAAGTAATCGGTGGAGGTTTTCATTTTTCTGTTGTTTGTTGTCATTTGGTGGCTAGCTTGTGCCAAAGCATTATTTTATCAGTCTTCACAGTTTCCCTTCCTTGAACTAGATCTGCTTCGTTAATTAGAAAGGCTCTATACTTCTAAGTCATAAAATACTGCTGAAAGATTAGAAGACTTAAGTTTTAACACTAATATTCTTTTCTTCCTCTGAAAGTATGCTAACATAGCTAAGAATAATGAATATATATAGGATATATGTAGAAATGCGTTATAGTAAATAATAGACAGTGGTTGCATGGTTGATTTTTTAGCACATTTTCCATTATAAAACCTGCTTTCTGTTTTTTATAGCTTTTCTAAATGAATATAGTTGAAAAAACAGTCAACTTATCATGCACAGTGCTTACAGTCTCCAAAAGCCTGCCATTTTAATACTAGTTGTATCAGTTTGTCTAATAAAAATTTCTTCCCCCTTTTAAAAACTTCCTGGTTTATATATTGACTGCTGTAATGGTACATATGACATACTAATCCACTGCTCTTTATGTCTGTGTCCTTTTTCTGAAATCTGGGCTATTGTCTCAGGCCTGCTGGATGGACTAGTTGTAACACTGCCCTGTACTACCCAGTACAAGCACAACTTGATGAGTATCTTGCTCTGGCACAGATCTGCTCTCTGATCTTGTTCAAGCATTCTTGCTATCTACTACATGGTATTTTTACATAACAATAGAAAAAGATGCTTTGAGGACATAATGTAATCACTATTCTGAAGTAAATAAGTGCAACATTTCTCAACCTCACTGAAGTGAGGTATTGTGAAAGGTTTTATCATCTCACCTAATATATCATATCTAAAAGTTAGAGGAGTAGAGGAATAGACTAAGATGGCTTTCTTTTTTTCTCAATATTGCCTTAAAGTAAGTATTCACAGCCCCATCTTGTTTCTGCCCCAATTTCCACTGTGCTGTATGTATCCCACTGGTTAGAAAAGGCAAGCAACTGGATCAAGAACATGATTAAGTCAACAAATTGTCAAGGAAATACTTCTGAATATTTTATCGTGGATAAAGTGTCCAATCACCCTGCAAGTGATTTATCTCATCTGAGGTGTTTGCTTTCCTTCAGCGGTATAAAGGGATTCAACTTTGACTTAGAGAATAACTTTTAGAGAAGAATTGAATAAGATGAATAACTTGCTTTATGATTACAAAGTTTGAGCTTTGCTGAGAAATATTAGGCATCCTACTGGTCCTTAACTCTGTGTTTAGGGCTAGTTTATCCTCATAAAATATGTACAAGACACAGTAATCAAATTTTTGGAGTGATGGTAAACCCTAATTGCATGAGTCCTTGATTATTATATATTTTTAAGCACTTGCAGTACTTGACTGTGTTCTCACTTTCTTTTTGTATGTGAAGCCTTTTCTCTTCTATCAAATGATACTAGTACATAGGATATTTGTGCATCAGAGGCAGCTGTTGTCTATCTTTGATTCTTTATTACCCTGGCATACATGCCGACCTCTCCAGGTCAGCTCTGTAATATGGTACTCTATTTATTTATAGGGGTAGCATTCCTGTAAAGAGAGGAGATAGAAATGTTCTGTCTTTTCCAAAATTTGCATGCAAATGCTAGCAACAAGGCAAGTAAATGCACATACACCAAGAGCACAGTGGAGTGACGAGGACAGAAAAAACCTCAGAGGCAATGATTGTTTCACAACAAGGAGCTCATGCATTTGAAATTGCTCAGCACCTGGGCTTGAAATGAGTCCATGCTCCTGTTGCTTAATACTGTTGCACAGTAGTTTTGGCAACAAGACTGACAGCTTGAAGGGTTATTCTCAAAATCATACAGCATGTTAAATTCTGGTAATGTATTTTTTTTCCCCTTCCCTGGCAAGATTACAAGAAAAAAATTGGACGGATCTTTATAGATGTGCATCTGGCTGAATGGCAAAGCCTGACTGTCAAATTTATTAGTATTAATTTATTATTTCCTATTTTTCATGCTTAGTCTACATAAACTTTGTATTCCATTATTGGTTTAAGATAATTTTTTTTTTTTTTTTTCATATAAGAGAGGAATGCATATTCTGATGATTTTTAGACATGGACTCGATTAACTTTTGACAACTTTGGTGACACTGACAATTTAAACTTTGTACAAATATAAAATACTGATTGCTACACTTAAAGCTGGATTCTTTACATATGGATGACCGTAACAAGTCAGACTGAATGTGCATTTAGCCCAGTATTTTGTCTCTGCAAACACTCTGGAGAGTGTGTAGGGAAAGAACTGAATTGTTCTGCCTTTACACTGTGTCATGCTTTCAACCTGGGGTCTTTCTGAATGATTCGATCTTGTAGAAGAATGGGTAAAAGTTTTTGGTTATGGACCAAATCAGAAGGACTTGGTGCTAAAAAAGGAGTTCCAGAACAAAGGACTTTTTTTTCTGATCAAGAATTCCTGCTTGAAACTGCCATATTATTACTGCTGTTGCCATGTTCTCACTCATGTTCTCTATTATTACCCTTGCCATGTTCTCATGCCCTGTTAGAGACAGGATACTGGACAAAGTAAACTGTTGGTCTGACTGGTGAGGTAACATTACTATTGGTTATAACTGTTGGTTATAACTTATTATAACCAATCATAAAGTTGTTTTGTGAGGCAAAAGAGCAAAGATGCCCGCAGTATTCTAGATGTGGTCTGATGAGTGTCAATTAAAGGGAGATGATCGCTTGCCTTGATCAGCTGGCCATCCTTCTGTTCATTCAGCCCAGGATATTGCTGACTTTCTTTGTTGCCCAGGTGCATTTCTGGCTCATATTTAGCTCTCTGTCGTTGGGGCAGAGAACTGCTCCCCAGCCAGTGAGTCCCCAGCCTGTACTGTTGCAAGTGGGTCTTCCTTCTCAGACTCTGGACTCCATCTTTGTCCATGTTGAATTCCTTAAGGTTGGTCCATTCTTCCAGCCTGTGGCTAGGTCCCTCTGCAGAGCATTCCTGCTCTTAAATGTACTGAAATTTACTGCTCAGTTTGGTGTCACCTGCAAAGCTGATGAGAATGCATGCTGTTACAACTTTCAAGTCACCAGTAAAGACGCTAAATGCAAGAGGTCTGAGGACAGACCCATGCAAGACTCTACTTCTTACCAGCCTCCAGGTAGAGTATGACATATTAACCACAACAAAAAGAGGCTGCATGCGTAGACCAAAGAAGTCAGTGATATTTATTTCACTCACAACACATACAGTTTCAGATATAAACTTTTAAAAAAGAAGGTTTCACAACTATGGTGTTTACAAACAACAGAAGAAAATCACTGAATAGTAGCAAAATGGACAGCTGATGTTCTGCATTTGAAGACCCTCTGTTTCTAAGCATCTGGACATTCTGGCATATAATCAGCTGTTGGACTTGTTGGACTGAATATTGTAATAAGTAGTAAGTAGTCCTATGGGAGCAGAGAACTGGGAGTAGTCTGCTCTGCTGCTGGTTTTGAGTCTGTCACATGACGTTTCTTTTCTTGGATTACTTCCTTGTTGAAGGAAATGGTAACAGCTATACATTTGTGAAACATGGTGAGATGTACATTTAAAAATCACAAAAATAGAAGATAGTGTTTAACTATTTATTGTTGACATTATTTATTATTTATTTATTATAAACTGCTCACAGCCCAAAAAAGTGCCTCAGCACTTTTTTCAGCATTTTACATTAAAATATTAATATATTTTCTTTCAAGAAAGTAGAGATTTAAAAAATACTTTGTGGAATGAAGGATATTTTTAACGATCAGAAAGCTGACAATATTGCCATACTCATCTCAACTTGTGATTAGAATAGAAACAAAATAAGGCATAAGTCTTTGATATCTCTCTTTGTTGTTATTTAGTGGGGGGACAATCCTGTTTTTCTCAGTGTTTGTGCTAGACGAACAGAGCTTTGCCAGATCGTGGTTAGCTATCTGGGCTTTGGTCTTTCAGTTTTAAGGTCAGAGCATTAACACATTTGCATTATAAAAAGAAAGAAAACTTGTTGGGAATCCCAATATACATTTCATCTGTTTTAAAGCTTTAATCCCGGATTCTGAGTGCTGTGTGGTTTTAAGAGTATTAGTACAGATTTATACAAAATGGCTTGATACTGCATGTGTAAGCACTTTCCACTGACATCAGAAAGTTAAATAAAAAAAACAGAACCTAGATCAGGGTTAACAGGGTCTAACTGTTGGAGTCATGGGAAGACCAGATGGCTCTCTCAAACAACTGTATTTCTTTCTTGCCATTGTTCTGGAGACAGCTTTTCAATCAGGGATCTTTTATTTTTAATGACAAGAATACAGAAATAATCTGCTTCAAAGTCTGTTTTAAAAGCTTTTTTTTTTTTTTTTTTTTAAATCCAACTTACCCAGAAGCACTAGCCACTCTCTTACTTTTGTCCTTACTTTTGCTACATGCCTTTATCTGGGCAGATGGGAATAGCTGGCACAGCAACTGGCCAAAATTCAGATACTCTGTTTTGTGTAATAAAAGCTACATAATGATATTTCTATATTTGCTTTTCAACCAAATCATGCAGAAAATAAATTTATTAAATTTTCCATGAGCAGAAATTACTAAGAAAAAAAAAAAAGAAAGAAAGAAAGAAAAAGCATTTTGCCCCATTGTCCGCTCCTCCTGTCAAGTAAAATAAATGCACTAGGACCTGCAGCTGCTACGTGAAAACCACATTCTTAAGGAGATCAAGAGCTGGGGAGTTAGTTGGCGCAGTAGCCAAGGCATCTTAGAGTCTTTGGCCAAAGGACAATCTGCCCAGTGGGGCTTCTACCATTGATGTCCAGCAGCTGCTAGAGAGAAATTAACATTCCTGTCAGGTTCACTGATGATGTTAGCCTTACAAAACTGACGGTCTATTTCAACATTTCAAAGAAACCTGGAAAATCTGAAAACCCAGGCTTGGCTGAAATTGTCAGTGTAAATGGGCTCTGCTGTGGATCCAAAAGCTGAGCCCTACATAGAGGCAGAACTCAACAACTGGGATCAAAGAGTCTGAAAACCTTTCAAAAACAGGTTTTCTTGCCGGTAAGATTCCATTCATAGGGGAAGCCATCATATCTAAAATACTCCACTCTTCAAAGCCTTAAATTCTGCATGCAGAAATGTTGTAGAAAATTTCCAGAATAATGGAGTTTCATGAGATAACATCTCTTCAAAAATGTCACTTTCTCCCTCTGTATATTTGATGACATCCTCAGTCCCTCATATTTCACCTCACTGTTTCACCTCACTTCAAGTATTTAGTGCTTCCAAAACGGAGGCGTCCTCAGAACAAGCATTATGAACAGTAAAATACGTATATTAGATCTTAGAAAAATGCTGAGAACAAGTCTCTAAATGGTTACCAGTCATAGTATTGTGGTTATGATAGCTCATTCCAAGAAAAGAATGCTCAGTTCTCAATATAGTCTAAAAAAGAAATTAAATCTTAGGAACTATTAGAATAGGAATTGTGAATAAGCATCAGTATGCCACTCTTCTTTCTGTTAATCTGTTAATTGTCTGCATCTTGAATATTGTGTAATTCTGGTCTTTCTATCTTAGAAGAGTTATAGGAGGCCTGTATTGGAAGGGGGAGGAGGTCCTCTATAAAGGGTTTTATATAAAGCTTATACGGCAACACATGACAGGAGGATTTCCTATACAAGAGGTTTTATATAAGTATTATACAGGAAATTTTTAGAAAATTGCAAGATGCTTGCACTATTTCTCAGATTTAGAAAACATCTTCAATGTGAATGATCCCAGGCTGTTCATGGAGATGTTTGTAAAGCTCAGTACTTTGGCCTGTTAGTGACTTGATACATATACTACTGGAAAGGAGAATTCTCTGTTTCCATTTTAACAAAAACAAGAGTAATTACATCTAGAAGTGTTTAGAATATCACTGTTGATTTTGGGCTATTTTTAGGATTATTTTTAAGTTAAGAAATATATTTGGAGAAAACAAACAAACAAAAAAAGCTCTTTCTCTGCTCTGATCCCAGGCCTACTCCTCATAAATGCACTGTGGGGATAAATAAATCAATAAATGCTCAAAAATCAATTTACCTGTAGTACGAAAATAAAAAGACAATGATATTTAGGACAAGACATACCTGCCAGATCCGAAAAAAAGAATTGTTTATTTAATTTCAGAAGCATTCCCAATGGTTTTATATGAATTACCTACAAAGAGGCGAAGTGCCAGAATAACTCAAGCAACATGAGGCAAGATTTACTTTAAGTGAGATTCCATAATATCTTGATGCAAGCATTTATAATGCAAGAGTATTTCTTTTCAGCAATTTTCCTCCTATGTAAGAAAGCTTGCTACCAAAAATGCAATGTACTTTACAGCCTTGAATTTCCATACTGTTGGACAGCTTTCACAGTTTCCTTAAGAAAAATTCATTAAGATCTTTGTGCAGTGATATATGTTCGAGTGTCTGAAGCATGAACTATGTGATATTTTTATTGTTTTTCTCTGCATGGTTTCATCATCTACAAAATCTTTACTTAGTTACCCATTTTCCCACATTTTTACTTTATTAAAACATATGTTTCATTAATCTTTTCATTAGAAAGTCCTGGATAATTTGCCTCAGGAGTCCAGCTCTATTTTATGCATAGTTAACAAGATCAGCGTATACATCATAAACAATGGTGTTATTCAGTTTGAAGAAAGATGGGATTTTAATTACATTGTAGAGAAGAAATTTAATATTTCCTGTCATCTGTTCCAAATATTTCATTCTATTGTTCTGCTGAAACATCAGGTCTGTAATGTCACATCTGCAAGAACACCCATGACCTCTCTTGGCATTTGACATCTTGCAAGATAGAAGCAGGAAGACTGAAAAATGCATCCATGAGTATCCAAAATAGAAGACTAAAAACTTGACCCAACAGCTGACTTCCCTAAGGCATCATTGTTAGGTACACATATACATGGAAGGGTTAGCATTTAAAAATCTCAGGAAGCACTTCCGGATCAGTCCTCAAGGACTTTCTTTCTTTCTTTCTTTCTTTCTTTCTTTCTTTCTTTCTTTCTTTCTTTCTTTCTTTCTTTCTTTCTTTCTTTCTTTCTTTCTTTCTTTCTTTCTTTCTTTCTTTCTTTCTTTCTTTCTTTCTTTCTTTCTTTCTTTCTTTCTTTCTTTCTTTCTTTCTTTCTTTCTTTCTTTCTTTCTCTTTCTTTCTTTCTTTCTTTCTTTCTTTCTTTCTTTCTTTCTTTCTTTCTTTCTTTCTCTTTCTTTCTTTCTTTCTTTCTTTCTTTCTTTCTTTCTTTCTTTCTTTCTTTCTCTTTCTTTCTTTCTTTCTTTCTTTCTTTCTTTCTTTCTTTCTTTCTTTCTCTTTCTTTCTTTCTTTCTTTCTTTCTTTCTTTCTTTCTTTCTTTCTTTCTCTTTCTTTCTTTCTTTCTTTCTTTCTTTCTTTCTTTCTTTCTTTCTTTCTCTTTCTTTCTTTCTTTCTTTCTTTCTTTCTTTCTTTCTTTCTTTCTTTCTTTCTTTCTCTTTCTTTCTTTCTTTCTTTCTTTCTTTCTTTCTTTCTTTCTTTCTTTCTTTCTTTCTTTCTTTCTTTCTTTCTTTCTTTCTTTCTTTCTCTTTCTTTCTTTCTTTCTTTCTTTCTTTCTTTCTTTCTTTCTTTCTTTCTTTCTTTCTTTCTTTCTTTCTTTCTGATTTTATTCTATTCTATTCTATTCTATTCTATTCTATTCTATTCTATTCTATTAATTATTAGTATTTTCCTTCTTTATATTCCTCAGAAACAAAACAAATATTCTTTATCTGAAAGTCAGTAGTTCTGGGGACTTTCTCTGACAAAATAAATGGTATCTATTTTATGCATATCTCATATTTACAACCACCTTGCTTGGGAATAATAACAGTAACACCACTCCGTAAGTCTGAAATATTCTGAAAAAAATAGGAGTGGGATTTTTTAAAGGAATTTTAATGTTTAACCATTTTATGTTTTTTAAAGTATAAATTAATTTGTTTGAAAACAAATAAAAAATTATGGATAATGGGAGCTTTGATACAACTTAGCCTTTTTGTGTGTGTTTTCGCTAGTATTTGAGTGAAGTTCTCTCATATTTTCTCTCCAAGTGCTGCTCTCTGACTGCATCTCCTGTGACGCACCATGGGTGTTCAGTTCTCTGCAATGCAATTAAAACCTATCTTTCTTCAAACT